>NC_134481.1:40765511-40904102 GCF_964194025.1 Convolutriloba macropyga | reverse complement strand
TGGGTATATATTGAATTGGGTATTTTTATGTAAAATTTTGAATTTAATTTTTTTTTGTTTGAAAATGTTTTACTAAAATAGTTTTTAATCAAAGATTTCGTTTTCTACATAAGGTTTTTAACGAAAAATGTAAATTTTAATGTTTTTTATTTTTCTATTTTTCCATTTTTCAGTTTTTGAAGTTTTTCCAATGTAAAATTTTCATTTTTATTGTTTTTTATTAAAAAAGATTGTTTTACTAAAATAATTTTTTTTTTCAAAAATGTCGTTTTTTACATAAGAGTTAACAAAAAATGTAAATTTTGTTATTATTTGTTTTTCTATTTTTACATTTTTCAGTTTTTGAAGTTTTTCAATGCAAAATTTTTAAATTAATTTTTTTTTCATTAAGTAGTGTCGTTTTACTAAAATAGTTTTTTTTTTCAAAAATGTCGTTTTTCATATAAGGTTTTTAACAAAAAATGAAAATTTTGTTGTTTTTTTATTTTTCTATTTTTACATTTTTCAGTTTTTGAAGTTTTTCAATGTAAAATTTTCAACATAATTATTTTTTTTTCTTAAAAAATGTCGTTTTACTAAAATACTTTTTTTTTCCAAAAATGTCGTTTTTTACTTAAGGTTTTTAACAAAAAATGTAAACTTTGTTGTTTCTTATTTTTCTATTTTTACAATTTTCAGTATTTGGATTTTTTTTTCATGTAAAATTTTCAATATAATTATTTTCATTAAAAAATGTTGTTTTACTAAAAATTTATTTTTTCAAAAAATGTCGTTTTTTACATAAGTTTTTTAACAAAAAAATGTAAATTTTGTTTTTTATTCTATTTTCACATTTTTCAGTTTTTGAAATTTTTAATGTAAAATTTTCAATTTAATTTTTTTTTCTTTAAAAAATGTTGTTTTACTAAAATAGTTTTTTTTCAAAAATGTCGTTTTTTACATAAGGTTTTAACCAAAAATGTATATTTTGTTGTTTTTTATTTTTCTATTTTTCCATTTTTCAAATTTTGAAGTTTTTTCATTTACAATTAGTAAAACAACATTTTTTAAAGAAAAAAAAAATTAAATTGAAAATTTTACATTAAAAATTTCAAAACTGAAAAATGTGAAAATAGAATAAAAAACAAAATTTACATTTTTTTGTTAAAAAACTTATGTAAAAAACGACATTTTTGAAAAAATAAATTTTTAGTAAAACAACATTTTTTAATGAAAATAATTATATTGAAAATTTTACATGAAAAAAAAAATCCAAATACTGAAAATTGTAAAAATAGAAAAATAAGAAACAACAAAGTTTACATTTTTTGTTAAAAACCTTAAGTAAAAAACGACATTTTTGGAAAAAAAAAGTATTTTAGTAAAACGACATTTTTTAAGAAAAAAAATAATTATGTTGAAAATTTTACATTGAAAAACTTCAAAAACTGAAAAATGTAAAAATAGAAAAATAAAAAAACAACAAAATTTACATTTTTTGTTAAAAACCTTATATGAAAAACGACATTTTTGAAAAAAAAACTATTTTAGTAAAACGACACTTTTTAATGAAAAAGAAATTAATTTAAAAATTTTGCATTGAAAAACTTCAAAAACTGAAAAATGTAAAAATAGAAAAACAAATAATAACAAAATTTACATTTTTTGTTAACTCTTATGTAAAAAACGACATTTTTGAAAAAAAAATTATTTTAGTAAAACAATATTTTTTAATAAAAAAAAATAAAAATGAAAATTTTACATTGGAAAAACTTCAAAAACTGAAAAATGGAAAAATAGAAAAATAAAAAACATTAAAATTTACATTTTTCGTTAAAAACCTTATGTAGAAAACGAAATCTTTGATTAAAAACTATTTTAGTAAAACATTTTCAAACAAAAAAAATTAAATTCAAAATTTTACATAAAAATACCCAATTCAATATATACCCAATTCACAATTTTACAATAAAATACCTAATTCAATATATACCCAATTCAAAAAAGACGCATGATATTGAGTAATTAGCCTATGTCCCAACAGTTGGATACCCGCTGTTTCTTTAATACCTACTAATACCCCTAGTTCCTTCTGGTGAACATATGACTCATTCTAACAAATTTGTTGTTAAGGCATTATCTTGCTAATCCCCTTCGTTTGAACAGCTTGGGTTTCATGCTTTGAGGCACGTCTTTGGAAATTTACATTATTAAACTGCAATATGGGAATGGGTAAATGACCTTACTAATTTAATATTAAGGGATTACCTTGCTAATCCCCCTCGTGTGAACGGCTTGCGTGTCATGCCGTGAGGTACGACTTCGGAAACTTACATTATTAAAGTGTAATATGGTAAGGGGTAAACGACCTTACTGATTCGTTTGCTAAGGCACTATCTTGCTTATCCCCTTTATGTGAACTGCTTGGGTGTCATGCTGTGAGGTACGTCTTTGGAAATTTACCTTAAAGCGCAATATGGGAATGGGTAAATGACCTTACTAATTTAATATTAAGGGATTATCTTGCTAATCCCCCTCGTGTGAACGGCTTGCGTGTCATGCCGTGAGGTACGACTTCGGAAACTTACATTATTAAAAGTGTAATATGGTAAGGGGTAAACGACCTTACTGATTCGTTGTTAAGGAACTATCTTGCTTATCCCCTTTATGTGAACTGCTTGGGTGTCATGCTGTGAGGTACGTCTTTGGAAATTTACCTTATTAAAGCGCAATATGGGAATGGGTAAATGACCTTACTAATTTAATATTTAGGGATTATCTTGCTAAACCCCCTCGCGTGAACAGCTTGGGTATCATGCTGTGAGGTATGTCTTTGGGATTTGAGGTAAAATGGGCTATACGTAATCTTTATACATTATCATTTTAATATTTTATTGTTTTTTGCTTAAAACTAATTTTTTAAGGCACTGTCTTGCATTTAACATAAAAAACAATGAAGAACGTACAGTTTTTTATTACATGAAGTTTTAAACAAAAAAAACGTGTATATTGATTTTTTTTTATTTTCGGTTTATTAGTTTTTGATGTTTTTAAGCTACTTTTGTTCAGTTAAATTTTTTTATAGTCGTTTTTTTTAAATACATGTTGATTCAAAATATTGTTTTTGACATAAAGTTTTCAACAAAAATTGTGTTTTTTAAATTTTTCTCCTTTTCAAATCTCCAGTTTTTGAAGTTTTCGAATGTTTTTTTAATTTAATTTTTAATATTTCATTTTACTGTGACCTTTTAAACTGAAATTTCTTGGTTCCCAATTTCAAAAGAAATATCTATTATTATTTTGAAAACTAGTCAACTTCTAGCATTATTATGCCATCATATAATCTGCAGCGAGCTAATCATATTCCAATGCGACATTTCTCTGATTTAAAAAGCAGTAAAATAAAAACAATTAATTACAAAACGATCACAAATACAATTAGAAATTACAAATATTATACGTTATCAAAATGATCAAGAGTCCAAATTCCGAAAGCATAAGCTTTCTTCTCTGCACAGTGAAAGGTTTTTTCGTGTCGATACGGATAGTTGCTGCAATCCCAGTCAGTTTCCAAATTGTTGAGAAGTTTGGAAACTTTTGGACAACCAAGATCATCTAGATTCTCCACATCTTTACACAAGTAATTTGAGAGGAGATTACATTTCTCCAAACTTTTCGCAAAGTATTCTGTTGTAGGTGAACAATAATGGTGAATGATTGATGACAACTCAATATATTCCAGTTTTCCACTGCTCCAATTGATCCCATGTGAATTTTTAGTGTTCCACCTTGCTTGAAAAGTAGGTTGGTAGTCTTTGGGTGGCAGGAAACTGAATCCCAAAACAATTCCGTCCTTGAAAACACCCAACTCCTTAACAATTTTCCCCTCCAAGCACTCAATATCAAATACAACGAGAGACATTCCTTTTTCTAGATTACAATGTCAAAAAATGATTAGCAGTCTAGTCTTTTGAAAAATTGTGGATGGAAAAGTTTAATAAGAACAAAAAAGATTAACCCAGTTAACCCATAAAACATGAGCTGGGAAAATTTGGTAACTTGTAACAGTATCCTGAACCCTTCGGCAGAATCGTGCAGTACAGCAAGTAATCGAAAAACTTTCAATCTAGTAAAGAAAAAGTCAAGAAAGGAACTTGCTTAACCAATAAGTCCTCCATGAGGAAATTTTTGGTCATTTTATTCGGAATTTATATTTTTGTCCCATATTTTACAGGCTGATAAGAAAGAGTTTTTGCGTTTTTCATTTTCGGGAAACCATGAAAGTGTGTTTCCGTAACAATTGAAAATGTTGACAAGAATGAAACTACCAAAAGATATGACTGGAACTACTACTTTTGGTAGTTACTTTTGGTGAATTGAACAAAAGATGAGATCTGGAAGCAGAAAATAAGAAAACCTGGATGAATAAGGGTAACTGAACAATGTAAGGGTAAAGAAACAAATGACTGATATATCTTGAAAATTAACCTCGATATATCGAGCCAATGAAACTTAATTAAAACACAGAAGAGTTGGGAACAAAAAACCTCGTAGCCGATAAGATCTTATAAAACATTTTGTTAAGTCAATGAAAGTTGTGTAGAAAATGATTTAGTGTTTATGTCATTTCTGTTTTTAGTAAGGTCACGTGATGTTAGTAATGAGTTTTTCATTAGTCAAGTGAGGGAGAGTGTAGCGAGACATACCAGCAAGCTAGATTGTACAAAGGTTGGTTCCGACAGACTTTAGTGAAGTTTTTTTAACAGCCGACGCTTCCTGTACCTCTTCCTTTGCATCTTGCCCAGTTTCCTTAGAAAAACACGACAAGGGAGCTGTCTTGTCAAATTTTTTCATGCCAAACTTGGGGTCAATTGCGTTTTCTTCTTCTCTACTTGCAATAAAAATCTCTGTCAGTGACACATTTTCCCACTCGTCACAATCCTTATCAGGTTTCTGCAAACTTTCAAAGTCGTCAGACAAACACCAGAGGAATTTAAGTTCTCTCTCCTGCTCAAAAAATCCGAGTAAATTTTTATACATTGGTCTATAAGCAAACTCATAGTCACAAAAATGTCCACGGACGAATCTGCTTAGTTCCATATTGTCTGAGACTTGTAAAGTTTTGTTTTCGATGTGGGTCACATGAGTTCAATGACCCCATACAATACCTAGGTATCTGTAATTCGGTAATTGTGGTAATCATACGTCTTAGTTGACCTACATTTTGTTGAGCGGCTCCCTTGCAAGGATGAAATCACCTAATTGTCCGTATTTGCGAAGACAGTATGACGTGATTTTTTTGGTATTAGGACTTAATTGATACATTTACGACTAATTTCTAACGATAGTGAACAATTCCTGATAAATTTGTGTTCATAAAAGCTCTATCGATCACCTGAGAAGATTCGCTCTTACAAAAGAAGATGTCAAAAAATGATGTTAGTAAGATCACTAAATAATTGGATTGACAGAATGAATTTAAATAAATACAGATGATGGCAAGTTGTATAATTTTTGATATATTTTGGATAAATATTTGATTAAATTTTGTTATATTGCTTATAATTTGGGTGTTTTTCGACAATACTAAAGAAAATTGGGTAAAATTTGAGTATTTTTGACAGGATTCAGCTACTTTTGGTAAATATAAGTGGCAGGAATTGGACAGTTTTTAATAGAATTGTTTCGGTTTTAATAGGAATTAGGTTTTTTTTTGGCAAAAATGTAGTTTTTTTGGTAAGAAATGGCTATTTTCAACCTGTATTGGTGAATTTCTTTTACAGTTTTGGAAAGTGTTTGTCAGAATTGGGCATTTTTTTTTCAAGAATTGAGAATTTTTTATCAAGAATTGGGTATTTTGGCGAGAATTGGGCATTTTTAAGCAAGAATTTGATATTTTTTGGCAATAATTGAATAATTTTTCGTAATAATTGGCTTTTTTTTGGCAGCAATTGGGTACTTTTTAGCAAGTTTTGTGTAGTTTTTAGACAGAATTGGGTATTTTTTAGCATGAATTGGGTAATATTTTTGCATTTTTGGGTATTTTTTAGATAAAATTGGGTATTTTTTGGCATGATTTGTGTGTTTTTCTCAAGAATTCGATATTTTTAGCAAAAGTTGGGTATTTTTGGCAGAAATTGTGTGTTTTTAGGCAAGAATTGTGAATTTTTCGGCAATAATTGGATAATTTTTGATAACATTTGTCTAATTTCTGGTACTTTTTAGCAAGTTTTGGGTATTTTGTAGACAGAATTCGGTTTTTTCAAGAGTTGGGTATTTTTTAGCAAGAATTGGATATCTTTGGCAAGAATTGTGTATTTTTAAGCAAGAATTTGGTATTTTTTGGTAATAATTGGATAATTTTTGGTAACAGTTTTCTATTTTTGGCAAGAATTCGGTACTTTTTAGCAAATTTTGGGTAATTTTTAGACAGAATTGGGTATTTTTTTTATCTACGCGGGATAATATTATTAAGGGATTATCTTACTAATCTACTTCGTGTCAACAGCTTGGGTATCATGCTGTGAGGTACATTTTTGAAAATCACGTAAGCCGTACGTAACTGTAAATGAGTCACCCTATCTAATTTAATATTAAAACATTACCTAGCTTATCCCCTTTGTGTGAACAGCTTGGATATCATACTGCGAGGTGCGTCTTTGGCAATTGACATTATTGAAGTGTAATATGGGAATGGGTAATTGACCTTCTTATTTTGTTATTAAGGGATTATCTTGCTAATCCCCTTCGTGGGAACAGCTTGGGTATCATGTTGTGAGGTACGTCTTTGGAAATTGACATTAGTAAAGTGCAATATGGTAGGGGGTCAATGACCTTACTGATTTGTTGTTAAGGCACTATCTTGCTAATTCCCTTCCTGTGAACAGCTTGGGTGTCATGCTGTGAGGCACGTCTTTGGAAAATGACATTAGTAAAGTGTAATATGGTAGGGGGTAAATGACCTTACTGATTTATTGTAAAGGCACTATTTTGCTAATCCCCCTCATGTGAACAGCTTGGGTGTCATGCTGTGAGGTACGTTATTGGAAATTTGCATTATTAAAGTGTAAAATGGTAGAGGGTCAATGACCTTATTGATTTGTTGTTAAGGCACTATTTTGCTAATCCCCCTCGTGTGAACAGCTTGGGTATCATACTGTGAGGTACATTTTTGAAAATCACGTAAACCATACGTAACTGTAAATGAGTCATCCTATCTAATTTAGTATTAAAACATTACCTAGCTAATCCCCTTTGTGTGAACAGCTTGGGTGTCATGCTGTCAGGTGCATTTTTGAAAAGTCGTACGTAACTGTAAATGAGTCATCCTAAATTATTATTGAAGGATTTTCTTGCTAATCCCCTTCGTGTGAACAGCTTGGGTATCATGCTGTGAGGTACACTTTTGAAAATTTACATTATTAAAGTGTAAAATGGAAGGGGGTCAATGACCTTACTGATTCGTTGTTAAGGCACTGTCTTGTTAATCCCTTTAGTGTGAACAGCTTGGGTGCTATGCTGTGAGGTAAGTCTTTGTAAACTTACATTAGTAAACTGTGATATGGTAGTGGGTCAATGTCCTTACTAATTTGTTAAGGCACTGTCTTGCTAATCCCCTTCGTGTGAACAGCTTGGGTATCATGCTGTGAGGTACAATTTTGAAAATCACGTAAACCGTACGTACTGTAAATGAGTCACCCTATCTAATTTAATATTAAAACATTACCTAACTAATCCCCTTTGAGAGAACAGCTTGGGTGTCATGCTGTGAGGTACGTCTTTGGAAATTTACATTAGTAAACTGTAATATGGTAGGGGGTCAATGTCCTTACTAATTTGTTAAGGCACTGTCTTGCTAATCCCCTTCGTGTGAACAGCTTGGGTATCATGCTGTGAGGTACACTTTTGACAATCTAGTAAACCGTACGTAAGTGTAAATGAGTCACCCTATCTAATTTAATATTAAAACATTACCTAACTAATCCCCTTTGAGAGAACAGCTTGGGTGTCATGCTGTGAGGTACGTCTTTGAAAATTAACATTATTAAAGGGCAATATGGGAATGAGTAAATGACCTAATTTAATATTAAGGGATTAACTTGCTAATCCCCCTCGCGTGAACAGCTTGGGTATCATGCTGTGAGGTACTTCCTTGGAATTTGAGCGAAAATGCGCTATACCTAATCTTAATACATAGGTACTTCCTTTTACCCCCCCCCCCCCACTCTTGCTCACGATATACTACTTACTAAGTTAAATATATTGATCTTGCACTAACAAATGCTGGCATGCGATGTATGCGACGTATTCCTTGATGAGACTCCTGGTAGACTCCTCTTTCTCAAGAATTCCACTCTGTTCCATCACTAGCTCTGCATCCCTGTCCAATACACAATGAATACATTATTGGAAAAAGCTAAATGCAATTATTTGGTTACTGTAATAGAAAGAGTGATATTGTTAATTTTGAAAGCAAATTGGTTGTTGATCAGAACCTTACAAACGCACAAAAACTTGATCGAAGGCCAAACTTTTTGAGCATCACGAAACAATTGCTCGAAATAACAGCCGTAAAAACAATTCCAAAACGAGATCATTATTCTTATCGAGATATTATGCGTTATCAAAAAAAACAACACCTGTACTGTCCTGATGCGACAAATGCAACAGCGAGGGAGTAGTAAACTGGAGAGGAGGCAGGGAAGTTGTTGAGGCCTTTGTCCTCTAACAGATTGGCAACCGTCACTACATCCTCCCACCTTTCTGCCCTGTAGAGGACGTTGATCACATTGGCCAGAATCACATCCCTGTTAGAAAGCAATCTTTTCATCATAACAAAGTACTCCAAACTTGACGAATTAGAAATATAAGCTTAGAATTAGGAAAAACGTTGTTTGTGTAAATCATGTGCGCGGGTTCTTCTAATCCCAGCCAACCCCCCCCCCCCCCCCCCAACTGGACAGGTTACTTTTCTTCAACAAATTTTAAGCACGATGAGAAAAAGAATAGTAAATGGTACATTGAAAGGTGAACCGTGAACCCGTTCAGATAATTTATGATATCATATATGTTGTTTGTGCAATGAATGATCTGACCGTCAGAAGAACACATGAATAACCAATACCACTACTAATCTTAAAAACAATAAAGGCAAAAGTCACTAAGGGGGGGGGGGGTGGGGGTGGGGGTCTTTATCATGGTGGTTATAGAAATACGCCAAAGGTAATTTTTTTAATAGATGACTTATCTCACTTTAAATGTTGAGGTAAATCTGCCTTTCCATAACTTAGCTTAACTTAAGCTAACTTTTACCTAAACTTTACTTTGCACGACTTTGAATACCTCACAATTTTTTTTTGTTTTCACAACCCTGTGTTTGCAAAAAGGGTTCTTTTGCATTGATAATGATTTTAGAGCCCTATCAAGAAGTGACGACTATTATTACAAATTATTCGAACTATTATCGGGGTGTAAAACTATCAATTATAAAAAGTGGAATTATTCTCGACGACGGTTCCCATCACATGTGCGAAATTACCTGAAATAGTGAGGCGCTGTGATGTACACGTAGTTGAGACAGTGGAGAGCGTTGAATGGATTCCCAGTCACTCTCCAGAACAGAGAAGCATAATGTACAATAGCCCACACAGGCTCGACCTTCTAACAGAAAAAATATTTGATCTTTTCCGTTTGTCCCCCCCCCCCAGTACCTTATGCACCCCCCAGTTACAGTGCACGTGCCATTACATACTAAATCATCATGTAAAAATATGGCACGTGCGTCTGGGGGTTGCAAATAATATACACCCACTAAGTTGGGGGGGGGCACAAACGGAAAAGATCCAAAATAATAGTTACTATTTTATTAATAAATAATAGCATCTGAGGACTTTCGAGTAACGTCTTAAATGAAGCTGAAACAGAATAGAAAATCAAGTTTCATCAATTGCTTCAGGTTCTAACCACAAGTATAATTTTGTCCAGTGACTTTTATACAACTCGGCATTTTATTCGACGTTGTAAACAATCCAAGGTTCTGACATAAAAACATAGCCGGCAGATTGCCGGAAAATAGCCGCGATAGACGCTCGTGGCCTTCCAGGAATTGAAACACCTAAAGAAATAAGATAGACAGATCGACCACCAGTCCTTCAATAGACCACTAGACTTTTCGGGTTAGCTTCGGACTGTCAATTTTTGACACATACGTTCTATAAGGAAAACGCCCTTAAAGAGCTATTTCAAAATTGATATTCGAAATCAAAAACTCAAGACTAATAATCACAAATTAGGGCATACAAGATTGGCACAACTTAGATGCACACTATTAACTAGTAAATCTTCATTAAAAATTAAAGTTCCATAAGTGAGTTCAGAAGTCATTTTTTAGAGTGAGGTAAGTCACGCAATTGACCTAAAAGCAGAAACGACGTCACGTACACAAATTTCAAGTGCAAAGCAATAGAAGTCACTGAAGTCAATTCCAAGGAGTCAGGTCGTAAGAATCATCGATGGAGACGACGAATTAAAAAAACATAGCAGGCCAAGTCCTGACGTACAATTCAAAGAATTTTCATTGACTAAACAGAAAACTAAACCTAGAATGGACTATGAAAGGATTGGAAAAACCATTTAGAAAAAAATCCGATCCAAAAAATCGAAAAAACAGTAAAAATCAAAGTGAAATTGCCGCATGTGAACAAAAAACCACTACCGATAAATCGAATTTTTGTTCAAACGCTGTATTCTTACTCTACTTTAAAATTAGAGCGAAAAAATTTCACACCGCAAAACCACTCGCTTTTTCGCTCCACTTCCTGTTTCGGCGTGACCAAAATCACTACTCCAATTTGACTTCAAAAATCATGAAAATGTGTGAACAGATCTTAAAAAAAGACAGCGCCCCAATACAATTCAAATTCTTTGAATTGTAAAAAAACCACGATGTCCCCAATAATAGCCGCTATCGCTTCGCGGCTATTAATCAGTTAAAAGAATGCTGCAGTAGTAGTCGAGGTGTACCTGAGTGATTGCAGTTTGAATCCTCTGACCCATTTCCCCGACTGAGATTGCATCAGTGTCTTGTTCGTTCCACGACCCGTCCTCAGTACCCATCGCAAACACTTCCGCGAAATGCTAAAACAGTAAAAAAAACTGCATGCTTTTGTTTTACTTCGCACATGTTGATTCTTGTCTCATTTTTCAAAAATTGCAGATGTATTTTGAAAGGATTTTAAGTTGCAATACATCAATACATTTGTTTTCAAACCAACAATCCTCACAATTTTGAGCCCCCCCCCCCCGTTTGTGCCCCCCCAGTACGTTATGCGCTCAAAACCTCCCCCCCCCCCCAGTACGTTATGCGCCCCCCCCCCCCCCCCCCCCCCAGTTACAGAGCACGGGCCATTACATAGTAAATCATTATGTAAAAATATGGCACGTGCGTCTGGAGGGGGGGGGGGGGCGTAAATAAAATGCGCCTAATAAGCTGGGGGGGGGGGCGCAAACGGAAAAGATCCCGATATTCATTGAAGTATATTCTACGGAGGTAATATTCTTTTCAGTATAATCAACAAGACAGATTTCATTCTGGGGCACGCCGAATTAAACAAGTTGCAACCGCTAACTTGAGAAGAAATGGGCAGTTTGATCTCTTTCGAATATTGCATCAAAAACGGAAAGCTAAAAAGCTCAATAAGGGGTTTCAAATGACATCATTAGAGGCCATTAACATTTTCGGCGCACTTTTCAATCAACTTTTGGTAGTCAATTCCCGCAAATGGGGTTCAGCAACTTAAAATTGTGAATTAGAGAGAAATTTAGATCGCGCAAAACGCAGGAAGTCAGGATCGTAAATGTCACTCGAAAAGTCAAAGCTCACTCATTTTGCGGTCCAGAAAATTTATATTACAATAAATGCATGAAATCAAATATCTTGAGAGGACAGAATAACGGGGTCACATAACCCAACAAGCAATAAATAACAAAACCCACCATTCTAAAGAACAAATTTAGGATATATTCTGTTTCGCCCCCCCCCCCCAAGCTTACTGGGAATATACGTTTTATGACCCCAAGGCGCACGAGCATTATTTTTACATAGTAACGTGCTATATAACGACACATAATTTGTAAAAGGGGTCATAAAAACCTGTCATAACTAATGTCAAACAGTATCATATTTACCTTTTTGAGGTGTGTTTCGGCCTCGTAGTTGGAGGACGTTTTCGACCACTTGCCCAGCATGGCGGCAAAGTCCACCCACTCACTTTTTCCACCTTTTCCACCATCAGGTGGAGTAATAGTTGGGCATGTTGGTGGATACCAAGGAAGAGGATGTTGTTGGTTCGAGTCCACTCCAATTCCAACTGTCAGTGCGTATCGGATGCTGAATTGACAGACGATAATCGCATTAATCTCCATTAATTAGATTTGGGTGATCAAATAATCGATGAAAAATTTCTTCAAATCGTACATAACTTGGGTTAAGAGTAAGCGACAGTTTAAACATCAACGCAATAATACTTGGAAATGTTTGTTGATATCTTTAAATCAATCCGTTTCAATCTGATCAAAATTTTCCGATACAGTTACTGCATATTTCCGCTGTTATTTATGGGGCACAGCAGAAAAAGTTTTTGAAAACGGCTGTGGAGTTGAATAAATTGCCCAAATTCTAATAAGAACTTAAATAACTATCCGCCATTTGCAACTTTTATATCGGCAAAAATTGTCCCCAACTGTGTTGTCGAAAAATTGTTCAGACCAAATCAGCAAATAAAAAATGCGAGTATAGCTTAGATGCACAATAATCTTAAAACAAAGAAACAGAACATTAAATAATGATAATTACACTTATTAGACAATCAGGACGGTCAAGACATTCAATGATCTACCAAAAAAAGGTGTAAGCCTACATAGAAATGTTTGATACTGTCCAGGTAAGTCCATCCTGTTTGTGGGAGTGCAATAATATCTGATTGCAAAAAAAAATGAGAGCGCAATCATAACCGGCTAATAAAAATTAAAAACATTTCGTACCTGAATCCCAAAATAGGTAGAGGAATGAATCGAGAAGTAAACAATCGAATGAATCGGTTAGTGTTCAAAGTAGTCACAGTCTTGTAGTGTTCACACCCTCCCTTCTCAGTCAGTTCACGCGAGACCTCCTCATTAAACTTGATCAAGTCATCGCTGGTCAACTCCACTCTGGGTTCCTCATCGCGAACATCGGATCTCTTCCATTCGGAGTTGACTTTTTGGTTATCAGTTGGAGCCGATAATGTTTCTTCTGAGATCTCGCTGGCTGCTGAGAGGTCATTATCGGCAGATTTGTCACTCAAATCGTTCTGAAACCGGCCACTTTGCAAACCAAATTTAGGCCATGGAGCGTTTTTGAGTAAATTATACAAATATCAAAATATCGCCTATAGAATAGCTATTCATTTTAAAAACTAAAAGAAGTTACTTTTAAAGGTGAAGTTATCAAACCAGCTCATTCTTTTCGTTATCTTGGAGTACAAATGGATTCACACCGAACCTTTGAAAATCACCTGAATTCAGTTTTAAGCAAAATGGCTAATTCAATTCGTTCTTTGTATCTTGTAAGAAATCAAATTCCTTTAAAAGTAAGAGTTGATGTTTTCAAGTCAGTTGTACTCTCTCATCTTTCTTTCAGTGGAACATTCCTTCAAACTCTTACGGCGAAAAACAAACCGCATAAACAGACAAATTAACTGGGGGATAAAATTTGTTATTTTTGACAAAAAAGTGACCACTCCACTGATCTTCTCATTAAGGATCGTATCCTGCCAGCCGAACTGTTTATCTCAAAAGTTAGTTTAATGGAGCTATAAACAGATATAAAACACACTGGGAAACATCCGAAAATTTTAAAATGTTTACTAGTCGCCAAAACGCGAGACAGAACAGAAAAAAATCAAATTATTATAAAAAAGAGAACGAAGTGGAGTAACAAATATTGGATCTTGAAAAACGTTCAATAATGGGACATTTTGCCCTCTTCAATAAGAACTTTTAACAGCAAAACTTGCTTTAAAAATGTTTAAACCGAGTTTTTGCTCCATCAACACAAGAAAATACCCATTAATAGACAAATAGAAGCCCTCAAATCCTATTTTTAACAATGAAAACGAACAGCCACAATTTTAAGACAATCATATTAATAGCAATACTGATACTGCGATTAATTTAATCAACATTTCGAAGCATGTGGATATCTAAACTCAGGGTTATAATCAGAAGAACTTACGTGTTTACTTCAAAAAAAGAATCCCATGTATGGGCGAAATTCATCAGAGAATTATCAGAAGAGACGAGAGTAGTAATCACTTGCAGAGTAGAATTTAGCACTTGGGGTTTTGAACTGCGCGAGGTTTGACCTGGAGATAAGTGAACAAAATTTTTACAATTTATTCAAATGTTGTCTAAATCGAACAAAATTGACAATTTCTTATTACTATAAAAAAGGGTAATATTGGATTTTATCACTAATTAATCGCCTCATAATCGCAAGGGATTGAAATTTGCAAACTGCCTTTCATATGATGTTTTCAACGCTTTGATCGACAAAGTCCTAATATTAAAAGGCCAAGATTTTCGAGTGAAAAAGTCTGGTATTTTTCGTGCCTATGATGCAAAAACTTCGTATCGGAAAATTTTCTCCATCGTTTAATTCTTTTATCAATCAAATTCTATGTTTCTAATGTTTTCTAGTTCTGTCTCTCATAAACAAGAGACTGCAAAAGCTGATTATTTTGAATGGCTGATATTTTCAACCTACGGCTTCTAATGTGACTTCACTAATTTTTGATATATGAAAAAACACGTTGACAACGTAGTCTTTCTCGATTGAGTTATTCTTTTAGTGTTATTTTACAATTAGAGTTCTAAAATCACATTGCAGTGAGCAGTTTTAATGACATTAAAACACTTATTGTAAACAAAAATGATGTAAAATTTTGCACCGCATTTGTTGAACAATTTGTTTAGCTAGAAATTGAAGATACGCGTTACCAAAAAAACACAGTTTTTTATTCTTAAAAAACATTGCGGATCTACTCAATTGCTCGACTCTCTCGGCGCAGTATATGATTTCTATCAGAATTTAATTCTCTTTTTCATACTTTGTCGATTCTTGCTGTTGTCAACAGGTCAAAATTTTCAATGCCTTATTGTTTTGATTAGAGTTCCGATAATTCAAACACTGATTATGAAGACGCTGACATAATTTTTTCTGTAATTTATAAAGAGCTTCTACAATTTTTGTTGGTGTTAGTCAATTTTTAAAATTTTAAAAACATTATATGCGCTATGAAATGATACTCAGCTTCAATTGCTCAATGCTAAATTTTAGCAGCTCTCAATTTTGCTTAACACAGACAAAAATGATTTTTAGAAAAACTAGGAATTTTAATATTTACACATTTTTTGCTGTTTTTATACTTCGTCATTTCGTTGAGTAACCAAAAACTCATTGTTCTTAATTTTGAAGATTCTAACATACAATTGACCATAAGTATATTGACGAACACCTTTCACCAACAGATGTAACCGATTATTTGACATTTTATATCTTTTTTGTTCAGATTTCAACTTGTGCTAACATTAATAGATTAATAAGTTATTTATCGATGCTCAAATTGAAATGCCGAAAAGTTGTTCTGAGCAGCTTGTGGTTTTGATAACTTTCACACCATAGTTCTCATTCGCTTGAAAATTGCTGGTGATATCATATACCTTCTGATTATATATGTTTGAACGTAGGGTCAGAACTAGCTCTGTTAACGTTCAGGTGCGAGAGGCTCTTTGCTATACAATGCAGTCTCTTCTACAGACCCAAGAACCTTTAAAAATTGACTTGAAATCTGACAAAAACATCAACCCCTTCTGACACATATGAAGACAACACCAAAAGCCAAAAATAAATTTTAGGAAAACGACGGAAGTAGATACAGTGTAAACAAATAAGTAGAAAAAACAACGAAAATCGGACAAATTGCTCTCGAACGATTTGCAACTTAATTCAGAGCGGGCTGTAGCAAAGAAAAACTTTTCTTTACGGGTGCAAAAACATCGGAGTAGAAAATGATTCGAACCCAACGCCCCCGTGCGTCCTAGACTGCAGCACTTACAATTCGGCTTCCAGGTTCTAATATCTCCTAGCTAATAATGGCTTTAAAATTTGCAACGCATACTTAGTTTCTCAATGAGAGAAATTTACGTCAGGAAAAAATTAAGTAGTCAGTCAAGCGTGAAAAAGTCACTCAGGATGGAAATCGAAAGAATGTTCCATAAAAAACCGTCAAGCAAAAATTTTGCGTAAACATAGCTGGCAGATTGCCAGAAGATAGCCGTAATAGATTCGTAGATCGGCAGTCTAAAAAAACAGTAAAAAAGACAGACCAAAAAAATTCGTCTTTTCATTGAAGGCTGATCTGTTATATTTTGATTTAAAATCTGTATAAATTATTGCTGCCTCTATTAGCTGATCTCAAATAACCTTCATTTAGAGTGACACACACCCATTTGACCTTATCTCTTTGAATTAAAGTAAATAAAAGTCAATTTCAAAGAGAGGAAGTCATTTTTGAGAGTGAGGTAAGTCAAGTGTGACCAAAAATTTAATCACGCGCATGAACAAAAAAACTCGCTCCACTAAGAGCGAAAAATGACGTCACACATGAAATTCAGTTGAAATTGCATGAACGAATGAACAAAAAGTGGCTGTGACGTCATATGGTCGTAACAAAAATCATGACGACGAAATAAAAAAACATAGCAGGACTAGTCCTGACGTACAATTCAAAGAATTTTCATTGACTAAACAGAAAACTAGACCTAGAACGGACTATGAATTGATTGGGAAAACCATTTAGAAAAAAATCTGATCCAAAAAATTGAAAAAACAGTAAAAATCAAAGTGAAATTGCCGCATGTGAACAAAAAACCACTAGCGAGAAAGCGAATTTTTGTTCAAACACCGTTTTCTGACTCTACTTTAAATTTAGAGCAAAAAAATTTCACGCCGCAAAACCGCTCGCTTTTGCGCTCCACTTCCTGTTTCGGCGTGACCAAAATCGCTACTCGAATTTGACTTCAAAAATCATGAAAATGTGTGAACAGATCTTAAAAAAAAGACAGCGCCCCAATACAATTCAAATTCTTTGAATTGTAAAAAACAAGAGAAGGCCAATAATAGCCCCAGCTATCGCTGTGCGGCTATTAAAAAAAGACAGGTTTACAATAATTGCTTCAGAATTCCTTTGAGAGCAATTACAAACTACTTAAAAGAAATCCAGGTGAACTAACATGGACATCAGTTCCAACAACATGCCAGCAGTGTGACATAATTCATAATTAGCTTAAAAATACATTTAAATGTACCCAACAAAAACCGCTAATCAAACTAAAACACAATTTAAATGAAAGAACTATTCAAAAACCAAGTGTGAAAGATATCGACGATCAAAACCTAAGGAAACAGTACAAATACAACTTTTTCGTTGACACAAAAAAGTGTACAATTGATTTCTGCTAAGAGATGGTCACTCATCGAACACAGCCATTCCTCGAGTAAAAATTATAAGAAACAAAGAAAAGATTCGAAACAAAGAAAAGATTTGAAAAGATTCGATAAGGAAAACACATCAACTTAAAAGATCAATATTATTATTGATGTCATTGAAAGTAGTATATAAAAACCGACACAATGTGAGAAAATATCGTCAGCGATATGTTCCAGACTAATTTTTACTTTAAAAAATTCCTTCTGATAGGACTGTTTTTTGCTTGACTCTTTACGGCATAGCCAACTCCTATTTTGGCTATGCCGTAAAGAGTAACGTTTTGGATTTGCCAAACCCAAAACAGATGATTATAAGAAAACTCAGCTGTGATGAATAAGATTTCTTCAGTCGCTCTTTTCTTAATCTCCCGCAACTGCAACAACTGCCGTTGTATGAGATTCAGAAATTCAATGGTAAACGCCAGTTCTTTTAAAAACCAAAAACTCG
This sequence comes from Convolutriloba macropyga, assembly GCF_964194025.1. Lineage (NCBI taxonomy): Eukaryota > Metazoa > Xenacoelomorpha > Acoela > Convolutidae > Convolutriloba > Convolutriloba macropyga. Next base: position 40,886,088 of record NC_134481.1, on the reverse strand, counting down.
AATAAAAATGAGCAAATTAGTTTTGTGAGAAAATTACCAACAACGTTTTTTTTTTACTAAATGACACAAAAAAGTTGAAAAATATATTGCATGAGTAAACACATTTATTTTCGAGTCTAAGAAGCCTTTAAAAATGCAGATGTCACTTTTTTGGGGTAAACAAAACTTAGCTTCATTTTCTAATAATAGCATCTAATTAGATCATTTATTGATGCCATTTCACCCTTAAATCCAAGTCCCTTCCAGTACAAAAGAGAATCGCCATTTACTGACAAATTGGTCGTTGATGGGTGCTTCAACTTTTACTACCTAAAACAAGCTGAAAAAAATGCGGAGGATAAACAGATCAACTATTCAAGCAAATAACAGATCAACAGAGCCAGCTTCGTGAACTATGAATGTCTTTTATGAGCTAAAACATAGTTCGAAGTTTCAATTATTTACCAGCTACAAAAAAAACAACCAGCATCATTTGTGTCTGGAGTGATTTACTAGTCTTACTCAACAAGCGAGCACCCTGAAAACTATAAAGTAAGGCGAAAAGAAAAGACGGTAGATTATCGGATAAAGGGCGCGGAAAGAACCGTTAAACTTGAAGATGAGAGGAGTACAAGTGCAGAGTAGTTCCTCTCAAATCAAAACTTTATATAAAAGTTCTCAAAAGCAAGGGGCCTTAATTTACATGAACCAAGCTTACTTTCAATTTATTGGAATCCTAGAACTCATTAATTAGGTTAAAGAGACACTTGTGCAGTGACCTTTATCAAAACTCATGTCAAAAAATGTTGCGACATGATTGATATGAAACGGAAACAGGAGCGAAGCGTGGGTTGACCGAATGATTGCAAGAAAATTGAATGCAGACAAAGAACTGAAACACCAGAAGATCAATCATAGCTATCTATCACTGTGGCTATAAAAAAAGTGCTTATACCGAAACTATTTTGCGTGATGCTTCATTATTATTCAACAACTAAGTCGTCTGAAATTTTGGAGCTGATTAATTTACCGAAGAGTTTAAGATAAACGTCCAAACTAAAGGAAAAAGGGCCGTGTACACCATCCGGCAACGATGAATATATATATAGCACACATAGGGAACTGGTATGGAAGGATTAAAATAAAAATGAATACCAAGGAATAAGCAAAGGAATAAAGTTAAGCAGCCTAACACTCAGTGCAGCCTTCACTCCTCCACGACGACGTTAATCGAAGTCTCACTGAGAACACGAGGCCTGAGGGCGCGAAATCCCCTCAAGCAGAGAACACAGCTCATGAGAAGTGCGAAGCGGATTTTCGTTCGGATGTAGCTTATAGTGTCGGCGTACGGCTCTCCGCGTTTTTCGCTGATCTTGGTTGAGAGTTGTTTCATAACGCGCGATGCTGATGGCCCAGTACCACCCGAGCAAGCAAAAACTAGTGCGTTGAAGCTGCTGTGTTCGGTTTCGCGGATTCGCTTTTCGTACTTATTTCGCTTGATGCTATCGTGATATTTGCATGCATCTTTTATGGTCTTAGGGCACCTATTCGCATGAGGGTTGAAAATCTTCACATTGAAGAAAGTGCGATTAAAGCGGAAGCCCCACAGACCGTTTGTCTTGATGTCCAGTCGAGCGTCATCATCAGCAGTGGTGGAATTACTCGAGAAAATTTCTCCATCGAGCGACTGAAGTTTTGGCTCTATCTGGACATCGTGGCAAACCTCATTCATCAGGTTTGCAAACACGTCTCTGTTTTCGTTGTGTCGTAAGTCCATATACACGCCTTTGGCGCAATGTAGGGCACGGGTGAGGCTAAATTCTTCGCCGCATGGGCATATAGCTGGCGTGTTCTTCGCTTCCCAGGTGTAGCGAAGTGCTATTCCATCACGGAACTCAGTCTTCGTGAGGTCCAAACGAGGTCCGAACGTCCAAACTTAATAAATTGTCTCAAAAGATGAAAATAAACCCTCAGCATCTATTTTATTTCTAAAATCTAAATCTAGATAAATTGCTATTTTTAACATTGTTCCAAAAACTGCAACCTGATTTTTTTCTTGAGCAAAGGTTCGGCGGGGTCTCGTCAAGGGATTGTTTTAGGTACCGGAAGCAGGACGGATGTACGGCGATGTGGAATAGGTTTAGGTGTATAGGGGCGTATGCAGGTGGGGAGGGGATAGGTAGGTGGATTCGAGCATGTAGGTGTGCGTGAGGCAGTCTTGTGTGTCCGGGCACACGGAAAGGGGTATGTGGAGTTTGAATACGGATGACGAACCATTATGCAACAATAACTTCTCGAAATGACCTTTCGACCTTGAATATTGCCAACAGTTCTTTATGACCAAATATTTAAGACTAAGCTATTATCACAAAGATAACAGTTAAAAACTGAAGCCAACGTTATAAAACCAAAGAAGTCATGTACAAAAATTCTTCAGCTAAAAAAACATAGGTGGAATTGTGCGAAATAATTTCCAAACAAATTTTAAATCAGGAATATCAAATAAAAAGGAGAAGCAACAAAAATATTTGCCTAATAAATCTATAAAGTGTTTTGAAAAAAATGCAAATGGGTAGGACGGATTGGTTGGGGAATTGATTGGGGGATTGGCGGGGTTATGAGGGTAGCGGGTTGGGTAGCAGGATGGGGGCGGGATTATACAAGTGGGAGATTATGCGCGGGGAGGTAGAAGAAAGGTGGTGAGGTGTCTGCATTTTGGACAGGGCGGACTGTTCTCGAATTAAAAGTTCTCAAAATGAACCATTATTTTTAAATAGTACACTCAGAGTCATATTATCATACATTACAAGGTATTGTAAAGACCATTGCAAAAATCTATGTTCGCAAACAGAAGACAACGTTAAAAAACAGAAATCAATGTTCGGAATTGAAAAGAAGTCAAAGCTCGAGTCATGAAACAACTTGCTTCATATAAGAAAACATAGAGTAGAAAATCGGAAACGACTGAAAAAGCCGTACAATTTATTATCTAAATGCACCCCACCTAAATCAGAAAAGTAAAAAAGAAGGGAAAGAAGTTAATGGTCAGAGGAAAACTACTATCAGACAAAAAATTGGTAGTACAAAAATCTCATCAAAAATTAGGACTGATATTATTGCCACCCACACACTGTTTCAGAACAATTAGGCTCAAATGAGTCTATATTACAGCTCTCAACAAAAAGGAAACAATCCAAGCTTCTCGAGAAAATGTCTCAAATATTCTTTGGATTGCTATGAGGAGAAAAAGAGTTCTCAATCTGAATCGAAACAAATTAAGTCTCAAAATGAAAATGGTTACTTTAAGAATAAAAACTCATAAGAAATTTATTAGCATTGTAGCAGCAGTTTATTTTTTAACCACTTAACTGCAAGTAGAACCATAAACATCAAAATCTGCAACTACGGCTGTTTTCTGCATCGCAAATTGTCCTTCCGAGTGACCGAGCATGGAAAAAATTAACCGAGAATTTTTTCTTCAATTTGTCAGTTAATGACAATTTAAGGGCAAAAAAATTACAGCAAAAGAGAGCTATGACAACAGAAAAATTCCCACATATCTTGTTTTCGCTCGACTTTAAGAATGGAAAAATACTCAAAGTTTGCTATGATCCATGTTCAATCTTTTTGGATTAAGTACATAAAATTGTCTAGCTAACTAAATCTGTTTCACATTGAAACACTTCCAATTAAAGCGCGATTGACAAAAAAATAATCGAAATGATCAATGTGCTCACTTGTTCACCAATTTCTGAAACTAAGAAAACTTTGAAAAAACATAGCAAACTATGCGTCAATTATTTGCTTTGCTCACGTTTAAAGGCTGTAAATGAACAATCCGTGAACAAGGTATGCACAGGGGACAAGATTCTATTCTTTCTACCGGATGGAACTCTTCGAGACATAATGCGGTATCTCACTGCTTCGTGGGTCCTATGCGAAGCAACGACTTTTTAGTGAAACCCTAATTAAAGGCAAGATTCGACTAATCAATTAATTCATAATGATTGCGTTTTGTACAGCGTATTTTGAAGTGTTAGTTGATTTTTGTTTATTTTTAAATGGTTAGTATGCATTTTGAGAACCCTTTCACAACGCTCATATGATTTCAATTTTCATGAATTGGGTTTCTTGTAATCACTCCAGAAATTTGTCCCGGTTGCAAATCGGTCGTTCTCGTTATAATAAAAAGTGTTAAAACTCTTGTCATAGTACAAAACATGGTCAGCGTGGTCTTCCATAAGGTTAGTTCCAGTTATGGTACTATCATCGCCAGGAGTCACTGATCTCGAAGATTTCGTCTTCTTTTCCGCGGACAAAGGCGATTTTGTATTTACGATTTTACTTGACGAGGAAAACTCTTTTAAGTAGTCATCGATGGCAACCGGGGCGCTTTTGACTTTCTGGGCGGGTTTGCTGGTTGGACCATTTGATGGCGATTTCTGTTTCAAAGATTCGAAGTACTCAGATTTCGTTAAATGATGAGCTTTCGAAGCTTGCTCCGAGTACCTGTTAAAAACTTCTTCATTTTTCAGCTTTGAATGATGCAGATCTTCATTATGAGTGTTCTGTTGATTATTTTCAGAATTCTTTGAAGCTTGATCGTTGGCGTTTTTGTTTTGATGCTGGAATTGAGCGCAGAATCTAGCTAATGGGCTTTTAAGCATGAACGGCGAGAGGTTAAGGGCACTAGCAGGAAGGAGGTTTGATGACGTTGATTGAAGCAGATGCCCATTACTGTCAATTTCGTAAATGCGGCGATGGTGGTTCACTCGAAGGTTCCCACACACGTTACTCTAATCAACAAACAAACAACGTAAACAGTTAAAAACATAATAACTGAGGCATTTTTACATAAAAAGGGCTGAAGCTGCTGTCAAAAATTGGTTGGACGTGGAATATTTGACGAGATCTTGCCAAAATGTTGGATAGTCAGGACAAAAAAATGGCCATTCGTTGAGGAAAATGTCGAAATGAAGTTGACAGAAACAAGCGGTCAGAAACGGTTAGAATCGAAGTATGTGGGCAGCAATTGTTAGTATCAGTTGTTCAAAACGATGATAAATAGAGGCGTGCTAGTGGCCACCGTATTGGTCGATAGGGCAAACAAAAAATGAGAAATTTAGCCGACATTTATCGTAAAATGCGCCAGTAGATTAATTCTGAAGCTCTGATTGGTCAGTTTAAAACACTATTTCGTAAGCGGGCAAACATATGGCCTGTTTTCATGAACTAGCGTAACAAAGGACTGGGGGGGGGGGGGGGGCTAGCAGAAAAGATCCCAAAGGTCTACTATCCGTAGTTGCACCTCCCCCCCGGCGCCAGAGGGGCGCGGCCGGAGAGCCGTTTGGAGCGCAACCCCACCTCACACCAAAAATAATGGTGCACCGAAATACTGATTTATCGATCAAAGAGGTTTTGTTGACCAATAATGATAATACAGTCGGCTAAATTTCTTTTTGTTTTTCGTCGGCTAAACACCCTGTCGGTCAATTTTCATAGCACCGAGGGCGATAAAAAAAACTCAGACAAGTTAGTAGCTATGAGTTTAACTGAAGGAAAGCGAACATGGAATTCGTCAAAACAACAAACCACAGATGTCTAGTGACCAACAAGCACAATCATAGAACATATAAACCGAAATATCTCAGAAGTTTCAAAGAAGTTGCTTGGTGTTAATGTAATAATCGTGGATGCAATTTCTAATGAGAAAGTTGCTACTTCGTCAATGAGCTTCGTCACGCATCCAATAAAGGCTATCACAACAATAGATTTTAACTTTTTTAACTTCAGTAACTGTAACTTTAACTATCTCAGAGTAAATGTAGATTGAAAAACAACAAAATCCGGAAACTTTGGTTTTGTCTCGATTACGATTAAGTAAGTGATTTAGAGCTAACTAACTCTTAGGAAATAGTAAACGACACCAATAAAGAAACCAGGTTTGTATATATCTTTATATCGCTGAATTACCGGAGCAAAACAAGCGCATCATTAGATTAACATATGAACATAACAGAATTAATACAAGAAACATTAGGAAAATAATTGAGTGTGACAAAAGAATTTAGAAGACGGACCGTTTACACCCTAATATTCTGCTTTTGACCATATGATAGCTATATCAGTAAGAGAGCGCAAGATTTCGAAATTTCAAAAAAACTGGAAAACCACTGGAAAACAGGGTGACAACAATGATAAACGAATAGACATAAATTTTTTCATTAGTAAATTTAGACGAAAATAGATTAACAAAATTTTGTGGTATAACAATGGCAAAATGAGCTACGCACAGGAGAGCAAAATGCGTCTAAGTTCTCACTCGTTAAACGGACTCGCTCGGATATTGAAGGTTAGAAGACATAATAAAAACTGATAAATGAGAAGGGCTTTTGAGGTTTAAAAAATTCGATATACGACCAACAAAAATATCAATGGCAGAAGCCCAGGAAAGTTGGTCATTGAACTGTTTAAGCACCAGAATCAAAAACTAACGAACAAACAAACAGAATATGAAAGCGCACAGAAAAAACGCAACTTTGTGTTCTGTTTTTGATATATTAGATAACTATGCTGAAATCATCCATTAAATTCAAAGACAATAGCATGAGCTCAAAACCGAATAGCCAGATGTTATAATGAATCCTGAGCATCGGAAGATATACGAATTATTAATCGTGATGGGGTGTTAATAATTTATTCAGTTTAATGCGACTCTCATCTAAGCTTGAATGCGGTTCAAAAAACTTTTTATTTTTGTTTTGTTTGAAAAGATAAATGAGACATAGGGTGCCATACTGAGAGACAAACAATTTTTAAAGCCGAAACATTGCTGTCAAACAGTGAAACATCTAAGATAGCTTTCTTAGCTTGCAGTCAACTAAGAATGATGTCGAAACAAAATTTGTGAGTCAAAAATTACGCTGGCAAAAATGTTTTAAATTTTCTGAAGTTTTCGATGTTTGATATCAAACAGCAGCTTGACTCATGCAAAAATGATTTTCAAGACTGCTGTCTACTAGCGTTCAATTACATTGAGATAATTTTTTTCGTAGTAAAATCTTCAAGTAAAGAAAGCAGAGGACACCGCAGAAGACACAAACACAAAACATCTCTAGTAAGAGTTTAAAAAATGCGTCGTCACACATGCAACTAAAACTATAAAAATGGTGAAACGAAATTACTTCTCATAGATTCTTTGAGTGAGAACTCATTCGGACAAAAAAATAATAGAACTACAGAAAAGCGAATACAATTTTAAATAAGCTATCACAGCTATTAAGAATACGAAGAAATCGTTATTGTTTTTTTATAGAAAAAGTAGAATGCATATTGTAATATACCTTTGTGCGGCTATATTATTGTGTTAAATTTGTTGAAGTAATGTTTCTCGCTAATTTAATTAACTACTTAGTAGCATGGCTTTTATTGGTTAAATTATTCCTTTCGCATGGTTAATTGTTCAGGGCCTGAGCGGTTTCAATATTGCTTCGGAGCAGGGCCGACAGCTAAAGTTTTATCACTAGAGAAAAAGATTCCAATCTAAGACTGAATTTCTTGTCTACTGATTTTTAACTTGGCAATCTTGGTTGTGTCGCTTAGATTATCACTTTTTAAGACCTGAGGGCCGTATTTAAATTTGAGTAATCACTTATACAAATACATCAAGATTAACTCAAGATAAATAGAACTTTGGCGCGTGCTGACACGTGCCAGGCAAATAAGATGAACGTAGTAAAGTGTACATTGTAAATATAAACACAGGCTAGCATTGTCACAAAATCCTCTAATATGGGTAAATCAAATAACAAAAGATAGTTAAATGGTTTTTAAGACAAATATACTTGAGAAAGTTTACAGGATGTTAATAAAGTAAACAGACATTTTCTCATCTTAATAGGGCAGAAAAATGAAGTCTATATATGGCCTTGAGATTATAGCAAATATAGCACTAAATAAGGCGATCAGTAAAATTGGGGAAAAGATATATCGATTACTATATAAAACGTACTTTAGGACGTTACACTACCCACGTTTAATGAAAAATTTAGATATAAATTTTTGTTAAAATACACAGATAAAAATGTTTCATAAGGAGCCACCCTTAAGTTTCTGTCGCGTTTTCATCAGTTTCCATAGAGTCGTTATTAAGTTGTTGAAGAAATTCGGGATTCATTCGATTAGAGCGCATGGAAATTGTCGATTTTGATCGTCTAATCGGCAAGTGGGGCTTTTGTGTAGTTGCAGAGATATCAACTTTGTGATCGGTCATTGTTTTAAGAACGCATATTTCATTTTCAAGGTATTGAATTTCTTCCTCGATTTTCAGTAGACGTGCATCTATATTGTTATCAATGTTTGTCTCTCCAATAATAGTCATAAAATTTTTCATTTTGTGGTCAAGAGACTGTACCTTTGTCAACTCACTGTTTGCAACCGAAACTACTGGTTTGAGAGGGATTTTTCCATCGGAGAATTTCATAAAATTGGGGGTTATTCGTTGGAAAAATTTGATCTTATGGTAAAGATACATTACTAGAATGTGAAGAAGGTTTCCAATGAAGACTGTAATAGTCAGAGTAAGGGAAAGCTTTATTGGAACATAAGATTCTAACTTATCAACAAGAGATGGCTTCAGGAGTTGCACATTGTGGACCAAAGGGGCTGCTATTTTGTCTAAATCGGCTTGTTTAAGGGTATCAGTTGTACTGATCATTTCTACTCTCAATTGTTGAAACAATTCGATATTAGCATCTGTTTTCGACGTAAAGTAGGGAAGTTTCTCAATTTCGGGTATCGATGAAATCAGGTGTTGAAGAGGGTCAGCAAGTTTAACATCGATTCGAGTGGCTGGAATTGTTTGGCAACTCGAAAGGTCCGGTCGGATTTTGATGTGTTTGCTGATCAATTGGATTCCGCATTGGAGAGTTATTATGCAGAGTCGACATCCCTCCTTCTCTTCACTGGTAGGCAACGAGGCATCGTTCAAATTGTATTCTCTCCACGTAAATGGCTTTGCACTCATGATTAGCCAAATCCCATAGCCGAGATTTCTGGCGGTTTCAGGTGTTGGAAGCAATACCTTTTCTGTTTGGCATACTGAAAGTGCAACGACTGGCGTGTGAAAATAGAGGGTTGCTAAGCACGACGATTGTGCTAGATGAGTCTCCATTGTTTCGTGACAGATACGATAAGTTGAAGATCCTAGACAGTTATCGAGCTGTTGTTGCGTCAATGTAGTCGTCTCCATGGAATCCTGCGAAATTGCCAAGTATGGACCTTCAATGATCCACTGAAGGGCTTCTTTAGGATCCTGTTGGGGCATTGGGATGACGTGCGCGCTATAGACGTGAAATGAAGTTTGACGCGATGCTAGAGGAATTGCTAGAGTCAAAAGTAATCCTTGTTCAACGGTGGCAATTTCGTAGACAAGTTTGGCATCATAATATGACATGAGATCCTTCATGGGTATTGCCAGTGACAAACGATCTGTTGAATGTTTCTGGCTATCATGAACTGAGTCTAAGACAGCTAATAATGATTCGCGGGGACTAAAGACATTGGTAATCGCTTATCTAACAGAATAGGTATGGAATTTAACAAATTTATACTATAGGCATATAAAGCTGAACGATAACTTTTGATGTCGGCGTATAAAATTGATAACAACGAAGCTACTGTATCAAAGTTGAAATTTAATTGCTGATTTGAGAAGAGCATTTGTGTACAATCTCGTAATAAATGGAAATTTTTTCTCGAAAATGTCGAATTGAGCTTGTACTACTTTCCAGTTTTTATTTTGATTATCTTGCATTTCCTGTTGGATTTCCGAAACTTTAGCAATTTCATTCGAAATAAGGAAGAATTTTTCGTTGCTAGCTGACTCAACTTCGAGTACGTAATCAGTAGGAACTGATGCGTATTCGTTAAGTCGTGCAATGTTTTCTGCATTTTTGCGTCCATAGTTTTGGCATTTTCCGAACAATCCAGTTATTCCGCATCCTTCAGAACTTGCCATTGAGACTCCGAGTGATCCAAAGAGTGCTATTCCAGCAACGGCGGCGGCTGCTGCTACTGGTGCTGCACGTTTTTGTCTGCTTCTGTTACCATTTTCTTCTTCGGGGCTTAAAAATTTCGCGGTAACGTTGCGCATATGTTTCACTTCGTTTTCTGCTGATTTTGTCTAATTTGTGATCTTTGAGAGCATCCAATCCAAGTTGAAAGGTTTATTAGATGAGTTATATGGCTCTGAGAAGTTAACTGGGCACAAAATTGACGGTTGTGTCCACATAGTTGCTAGTTTTTTGAGCATATCTTCAATTTGTTGTTTCATAACAAAATCGTATTGCGGGAAAGGAACTCGGAATTCAACGTTAACGAACTTCTCTGCGAGTAGAATCTGTGATTCTTTGTGAAAAAGAATTCCTTTAGTTAGCGCTTCATATTTAGTTGGGGTCTCTGTATTAATAATTTCAGAAACTAAGAAGAAAAGAGAAGGAAATGAACAAATTAGTGTTTTCATCGTGAGAAAAGTAAAGTGTACTGTAAGTTGAAATTCAAACCAAGTGACGTTCAATAGAGACCTGATGTATGGTTCTACTAATATTTGTCTCAATTGTTAACATTACCATACTGAGTTGATGTTCATTTGATGGTAAATAATTGCTCTAGCATTTTATATACAGATTTCCAATTATGGTGATGTTGATGTTTGATTTGTAAATAAACATAGTTTCTCCCAGCTGCACGGGTCGAGGCAGCGCTCAACCTGAGCCAGGGAGGGCAAATAATTAGGTTCTTACGGCATCATTTCCCAGCAACACGGGTCGAGGTTGCGCCACTTGCGGCTAATAATGCTAAGCAAGTAGGGCTAAGTGTTTTCGAGTTTTCTAGATTGTGATATGTGCTTCAACATAACTGTTTACAATTCCGTTTTGTCATGTTGCCACAATGGCATTTTTGGTATGGTATTTTCCAAAATTTGGGGTTTGGGTTCAGACAATCATTCCGCATTTTTGGCATGGTATTTTCCAAAATTTGGGGTTTGGGTTCAGACAATCATTCCGCAGTGTCGACAGCACATTGAAAAGGAGGTTCACAAGGAACAAACAGACATCAAGCTCTTCTACCTACTTATGATTGTTATGTCTTTGTACGTGTGCGTTGTCGCAATTGTGGCCTGCAATGCTAGATTCCAAGCTTGGTGTTTTCGTGCAATAGAGTTCATGGCTCTCAATTGGAGAAATCCGCTCAGAAATTTCTTTTATCGCCGATAGGGGGAAATTGATGAAAGTTAAACGGACAGTAGCAAAGCAATAGTGTTAGTGTTATTCAGACGACAAAGACTGTAGTTGACTCCGTAATTAATGCTATAACAAGTTTGAAACTGACTGGTTTTGTCTCATTTTTAATTGCTCTTTCTTAACTTCTCACTTTAGTCGCGCACTTTAACCTTTTTAGTTTAGCTAAGCTTTTGCATGTGACTTTCCACTCATATTGTTAAAATTGTTGCTCGTTCGCTCTTTATTTAAATGTTTGCTTGTGTTGCCCTGTATTAATAGTTCAACGTTTTATAGTATATGTGTAACGTAATAGTTTATGCACGGTTATTCTGGAGTTTGATGTTTTCAGTTGAACATGAATACTAAATCTGTGCTATCTCTGGAAGAGTTTTGTTCAATTTTTTCCACGTATGATGAATGGTTACGAAGAGGGTGGCAAAAATTACCTTCGTTTGACGGCAGCGGCATTAAAAACTGGACGTCTTTATGTGCTGCTTTAACTGAAAGTGGAAAGAGTAGTATTGTTGCGCCGTCGGGAGATTGGTTGAATGAAGCCCTTGAAGTTGAAAATCAAGAATTATTTATTGTCAATGATGAATTTGGCCGCAAGTTAGAAGGTGCCGTTTCCACTAAAGAGATCGAGAGTTTATGGGACGTTACCGTTAATGGGGGGGAGAAGGGGGCATCTGTTCGTATTATAACTCATGACGAACCGGACTTTCAAAATACAACAGCTTGGAATTTTTCACTAGAGCATCTTAGCAGTTTCAGAGTTCCCTCAAGTCTTCAGTATCGTGTAGTCGCAGGTATTTTTGGCACAGGAAAATGGTTCACAGATGCTCATGTAGAAACTTGTGGGGATGACTCGATAGCATGTGTTCTATTTGGAAAGAAGGTCTTATACGCCAAAGGCAGAACTATATCACGGTGGCTGACCCGATCAATGAAGACCTCTCAAAGTTTTATATCCTGGGCTTGTCGTGGACCTCCTCCTGGATGGGAAAACAAGCTGTTCTATTGTTTACCGAAGCCAAAGAGTTTAATTGTTCAGCCTTCAATGTGGGGGCACACTGTTTTAACTTTGGAAGGCCCTTCTTTTGTTTCGGGGTGGGAAGCGAGTTGCCCAGCTGACACAGAGCGATTAAGAGTTTTTAGCGCAGCATTTGCTACTGGCATTGGCGTTGATGAACAAACAATTGTGCGAGAGCTACCTCAGGGGGAGCAGTCAAAAGTTATTAATCAATTGGGCAATGATTGTGGTGATTTGTTCAGAAGGGAGTTAGAGTTAGGCCCCATAACTTCAAAGGCTTCGAACCGTGGCCGCAAGCCGAAACGTACAGACAACCTTCGCACCAGTCAAATTGCAAAAAGGAAGAAGAACGAAGCTAAAGAAGGTTGGAATTGTCATGAATTCATTAGTCATATTTAAAATTTTTCCACTGATTTGCATGTTGCGCATAATCCGAGTCTGTGATTGTTTGCTTGCATGATTGTTTTGAAAGGCATGTATTCATGTTTTAGAACGGGCTTGCAAACTGCTGAAGAAATATTCAAGCCATTCTAGCGAGTTAGAGCCGAATGAAGGCCCCAGTAGCAGTAGAGATGCAGTTTGACAATTAGGTGTGCTTTGTTTTAAAACATGCAAATTGTGCTCTATTTAGGCCCAGTACTAATATGAATGGATGTTTGTTTACCGCGCTCACATAATTACTTTGGCTTGCGTGCCTGTCGAAGGCCGCTCATTTTCAAACAAACGTTTAAACTGAAAGAGAATTAATCGATATAAGAATTTTGTTCATTCCGTCGAGTTTTTGGAAAAAAAGTCTCCGAAAATTTTTACGATAGCTGTGAAGCTGGGGATGGTCGCAACCGAAAGCTAACATGCCTGTGCAGAGCTGGACACAGGGGATTTTTGATTTTCGATCTAGTCTTTGAGAATTTTGACTTTGAATTTTAGCGCGGTTTTGGTGAAAATTGCGCGATTTTTCAATGTTTGTTCAAAGTTATATGAGCTTCCTTTTTTTCCAATATTACCAAACCAATTGTGCTCCTCCAATTTGTTTACATGGAAAGCCGTGTCTGGATACATTTATGGCCATCAGAGTTCGTTCTTTGAAACACATTGGTTTTTGAACGTTTTTGTGTTTTACGACCCAAAGGATCACTTGGACGACGAAATCAGTTTTCTGAACATTGGATGTGAATTTTCTCCAATTTTTTGGGCTGCTTGGTTACTACTGGTATCCTAGTTGTTGATTTGTAGGTTATTTTTGGTCTATAACCAAGATTGTGCACATCGTGAGTTCGTTTGTCCGAATTTTCAACGTTTTTGAGGTGTCCGATTTAGGTGATTTCAAGTCTGCAGTACTCTTAGTCAATTGGCCTCAGACTTGTTCTAAAGGCACCTGGAGCCGGGAATGTATCGTTGGAGGTCCAGAGAAGTATTTCCGGGCCTCTGGGCGCATTTTTTGGTGCTCTAACTCAGTCATTTTTAGAGGGTAATTTTTGTGGTGTCAATTTTAGATCATTTTCTGGAATAAGGTTCATTTTTCTCCAAAATTACGCAAACTAGCCTACTCATTTTCGGTTCCTCAGCGGCATTGGCAACATATGTAGAGGCAATGGATGTACTTTGTGTCATCTAAAGTTGATTTTTGCTAGGGACCATGGAGATAAACCAATTGCATGTTCTAAATTTTTCTGTTGTTTTCAAACTTTTGGCGCTGTTTTTAGGTGCTTTAAGACATGATAATGCGCGTCAAATGGTTAACTGGCCATTGCACATTATCAGTTCGTGGCCGTGTTATAGTTGTATAGGTGAATTTTTACTGGAACATCCGAAAATACTTCAGTAATCTGTCGTAAAACACTTTTTTCTGAAAGAGGATCGAGACCACATCCGAATTTTGGTAAATTTATTGAGCGTATGTTGTGCTTTAGTATAACAAATCGTAGTGTGTGAAGAGCAACTGAGAGGTTGTAATAAGTAGGTTTATCATAGTAGTTCTCTTTCGTGACCAGATTGAAGATATATCGATTTAAATTCGTGTCAAAAAATGAGATAACGGAACCTATTGGTGGTTTTTGCGCGAATTCTTGACTTTGCAGCATTTCGGGGTAGTATTTGACAATTTGCCAAGCGATGCCTTTACTCATTTTCATATCACTTGATATGCAATGTGCGAAAGAGCGTCTGGAGTTGAGAATATCACCTCTATGATGGAAGAAATTGGCTCTTGTTTTTCCGATTTCAATTACATTTATGTTTGAAATAGTTTGTTTGCTCTTTGACTCGCTTCGGGTTACCCTTCTGTTATCGGTTGTTGAACCTCTTTGATATCTCTCAATGCTAGATCGGACTTGGTCTAGTTTCGTTTCTCTAGTTGGAGTTTGGTCCCTTCTTGATCTGCGCGATGATTCTGCAATTAGTTGGTGTTTTTGTTCTTTTGTTAAGATAGGTGGCTGTGTGGGAGATTCGGGCAGTCGTGGCGTTTGTGAACGTGAACCGTAGCGTGCTAATGGTTCCCAAGATTCAAATTTTCTGACTCCTCTCATTTTTGAAAGTTGACTCTGTTTTGATTGCTTCGAGTGCTTGGTCCCGGTTGTTGTTCTCTATCTTCTTCGTCGTTTGCTCTAATTCTTTCGCTCTCAGCGGCTGCAGGGAGGCTTTCAGGGCACTGAAATTCTTCCGGTGTTGCAATAATCTCGGGGCTATCTGAAAGGCTGGCTCGGGGTGAATTTTCTCGCGAATTTCTTGGCGAATTCATTGGTGAAGGTGTTCTAATTTCCGCTGGCGGTATTACGGGTATTGGCGGTATTACCGGCAGTATCGGAGGTACTGGTGCTGCCAATAGCCTTGCAGGGGCTCCATTTAGAGAAACAGTTACGCCAAGGCGTATTTGTGAAGGTTGAACTGTTGCAGTCTTTGAAATTGCGGTACTTTGCTCCTCTTTTAATAAATTTGGGATATACTCGTCAAATAATTCTGGCTCATTTCGAGTTGTTCTTCTGGAAGGATCCGCTTCAAACTTTGCAGGATCAATTTCCTGTATGTCTTCTGGTGGCTCTGTCAGTTTGATAGGTCTTAGTCTGATCCGATGAACACATTGAGTGTAATTTGTACCTGTTTTTCTAATAATATAATTTGAGTTTGTTAAGACTTTTTCGACTCTATAGAGTGGTAGCCATGTTTGTACTGCTTTCTGGGTAAAATCGTTTTGCCTTGTTAAACGAGGGTTTAGTAGTAAGCAATGTGAATGCAATTTGAGTGGCTGTGCTTCAGCTTTTTGATCATAGTAACTTCTGTATCGCTGGTAAGAATCTAAAAGTCTTTGTTTATTTTCACCAAATTTTTGAAGCATTGCGTCTTGTAGCTGCGAAACGTAATCTGAATTGACTTCAACTGCTTGCATTGCTCGTGTGGAAAAACGGAGATCAAGGGGTTTAACAGGTTCACGTCCATGAAATAGAGTTGTCGGACAACAATTAATTGAAGAATGATACGATGTATTGTGTATAAAGGTTGCAAGCGGTACATACTTGTGCCAATCATTCCACTGTTCATTGGAGTTGAGTTTTAGGATCCGCTTAAGTGCTGCGTGTGAGCGTTCCACTACTCCAATTGTCTGTGGGTGTTTCAGCGTAGCATGTTTGAGTTTAACTTCGAGTAACTTCGTTAATTCAGCCACCCAGCTTTGAGGTGAAATTTGTTCCTAAGTCACTCAGTAATGTACTAGGTAAGTAGCTATGCTGGAAGAAAATCTTCACACGCTCTCTGGCAACTGTGTCGGCACTACCATTTGTTAGTGGTACTGCAAACAAGTACTTCGTAAACACGTCAATTCCACTAAGAACGAATTTGTAAATTGGGCCTTTTTGTTCAACTAAGTCTATTTGCATCATTTCTCCGGGGAATGACTGTAGTGAAGATACAGGCTGTAATGGTGGTTGCAGTTGCTTGTTCGTTGTTTGCTTGAGCTGGAGGCATGTGATGCAGTTTTTGATGAAATCGATAAAATGTTCAGTGGAACCAGGATAGTAAAATCGTTTTCGGAATTCTTGAATTGTGCGAAGTATTCCCAAATGTCCTCCTGTTGGTGAGTTGTGTAGTCTATAGATTACTTCTTTCCATAGATGCTTTGGCAGGCAGTACTGCTTGAGAATTATTTTGCCTGTGTCATCAAAGAATTGTCTGTATAATGTGTTGTTTTCAATTTCCAAACGGTCAAACTGTTTCACGTATTTCTTCAATCGTCGGGATGCATACTTCAAGTTGCTACTTAGGCCGTTGCGTTTCCACTCAATTGCCTGCATGATCTCCTCGTCTTTTGACTGCTCACTCGCCAAATCTAAAATTTCTTCTCTATCCGTCAAATCGTTCAAAAGATCAGCTTGGTTCGCATATTGTATTGCGTTAACTTCCACACGCTTCAACTTAAAGAGACTATTTATTTCATCTCCAGTCTCTCGTTTTCGTTCAATATACGCGTCGTAAAATCCGAGTTCCTGTAGTTGTGAGACGATGATAACTTCTTCCATCTCTTGTTCAGGGACAGTGTTCAGTTGGTCGATATTCGAAATGGAAACATCAGGTGATTTTGCTTCAGATTCAACATATATTTCACGGACTGGTACTTTGTCTGTTAGTTTAAGGGAGAGGCTTGCTCCTTTAACCGTCTGTACGCGTGAGAGGAAATCTGCTGCATAGTTAGCTTTGCCAGGAATATGGGCAATAACTATGTTAAACGAGAGAACTCGGTCCAGAAAGTTCCATAGTGATGGAGGAATGGTTTTTGACTGAAAGAAATGCGTTAAACTTCGATTATCCGTGAGTACAATTACTGGATGGCTGGATGCCCAGATGTAGTGAGAAAACTGGTCTAATGCAAAGTAAAACGCTAAGAATTCTTTGTAATAAGTCGAGAACTTCAGCTGTGCTGTCGTGAAGAGTTGTGATCCAAAAGATACTGGAGCATAGACTTTTTTCCTTTGACTGTTTTCCTGTCACGTAGTCTTCAACCATAAGCACAAATCCGGCTCCTTAGTAGCTTGCGTCACAGAGAAGGACATATTGTAGGCCAGGTTTAGGCAATCTGAGCGTCATCTCTGTTGCTTCAAGTATATCCTTTTTCACAATTTCTAATGCATTGTAATGTGTTTCTTTCGCTTCAAAATCGGCTCCTTTACGTAACAATTGATAAAACGGTATAAGCTTCTCACCTAAATTTGGGATACAATTTCTGAAGAACTGGGCGAAGCCAATTAGTCTTTTGACCTGTTTGGTTGTTCTTGGTATCGTAATCTTCTTTATAAACTTTTTGATTTTCTCTGCTTGTGGGGATATTCCCTCATTTGTAATTGTACTGCCCAGAAATTTGATTGACTGTGAGGCTATTTCGCATTTTTCAGGTGATAATTTCAGTCCAGATCTTCGGATGCAATCAAAAATTTTCCTTAGACTAGGAAGTAGCTGACTAAATTCTGTTACTGCACTCCCATTATCGTCCATGAATTGTGTGCATATACCGGTTGCTAAGCAAGGGTCTAGATAATGGCGAATAAATGAACTAAAACCGGTGACTGATTTACTAAGTCCTTGGGCTAGACATTTGTACGCATAAGTTCTTGATGAGAAATTGAAGGCCAAGAGTTGTACTGAAGTGTCGTCCGCCATCTGTACACAATGATAAGCTTGTGAGCAGTCAAGTTTTGTGAACAATGTTTTTCCTGCAAAATGACTAGTTGCATCGGCCATGTTTGAGATTGGGAAGTTTGTGCTGTGGTAGTCATTTTTAAGTAGGTGTTGACTCTTCTCAGATCAATTAAAATTCACAGTTTGCCTGACTCTTTTCTATGGGCAAATAATGGACTACTGTATTTAGACTGTGACAAAGTTGTTATAAGTCCATAGTAGTGCATTAAAGCTAATTCAATGTGCAGTTCGTCGCGTAGATGTATTGGAGTTGGAGGTCCTTGTACGTATACGGGTAAGTCATGCTCTGGAGTTAACTTTATTTTCAGTTCCGTGTTGTATCCAACGTCAAATCGGTGTTTGGCGAAAATGTCACAATATTCAATTAATAAAAGCTCGCATTCGTCCATTTGCTTTTGATTTAATGGCGAATTTTCCCAGTTGAATTTACTGAGAAAGAATTTACGGTCTTCTTCATTACTTCGTGGATCAACCTGTTCCAATTTTTGGAAATTTAATATTTGGTCGAAGATTTCTTGTTGTAACAACGGCAACTACTTGGGTCCTCGCAAGTTTCTGGTGTCGGAAACCATAATTTACTATATTCCGGTGGAGGTCTCCTAGTTTGGCCTGGTTTGTGTTGGGTAAAGGTCGTGTCTTGGATAAGCTGGTTCAATTCCGCAAAATAATCATCTTTGTTTCTTGATTTTGCTAACGTTATCAGTTGTGGGTCAATTTGTATCAATTGGTCGGCTTGCTCGGTTGAAAGGATTGAGAATCTGCCTACCTCTGTTCGGCTATTGATTGTGATAGGGTGTTCAGTTACGTTTAGAGCAGAAACGTACAATGTATTATTCTTTCCTACAGTACTTAGCGAAGAAGTTAGTGCAATCTCTGTTTCTTTTTCAAGAACTTCATTAGGAGTGATTACTCCACTTTTGTTCTCAAAGTGATCAGTTTTGTCTGATAGATAGCATTCAAGGAAGATTTGTTCGTTGGGCTGTATTGTGTGCTTCTTGTTTGTGTAAATGGGAATCTTCTTATGTCTTACTGATCGTCGTTTTTCGTTTACAGGCTTGATTTCATTAATTTGAACTGTCAAATCGGGGAACTGAATAAGGGCCTGTTTTGGGCTAATTGAAATATCATTCTTGACAAAGAAGGGGTTGCCAAGGATGACCGAGTTTGTTGAGGAAAGGACAAGGAAGTCTTCAACAAACTCTCTGTGAGCGAGTTTAAATTTAATTTCGGCCTGTTTCTCTATTCTGACTAGTTGTCCTCCAGCCATTTTGACTGAAGTACAATCTGGTTGCTTCAGTTTGGCTGCGTTCTTGTCAATTTCGGTAATTTCTTGAAGTAATCTGTTGCTTATGACATTTGCACAAGCGCCGGTGTCAATTAGTGCTCGACGGCTTATTGCGTTATTAAATTTAATTTTGACATAGGGAAGAAAGGATGATCTCATATTTGGGTTTATATTGTAGAGATTAAATAGTTTACTATGCTGCTCTATGGATTTCGTGGACTATTTGCGACTTTTGGGCGTTAAGGGTGGCTTTATTAGTTTTTTGATTGGCGATTAAATGGAAATGAGGTTCCTCTATTATTAGTTCTACCTCTCTGAGAACACTGACCTGATCGGTGATTTGGGTAACCACATGTATAACAGAAGGTACCACTGGATCTAGTCACAGGCATATATGGGCTGGTGGGCATGCGGAATTGTGACTGGGGTGTGAAATTTCGAGGATAAAACACTTGAGCGTTAGTGTTTGGGTATCGGGATCTCGGATTTCTATTAAAGACATTTCAACCTCTGAAATTATTTCCTCTGTATTTTGATACATTGGACTTGCATAGTTATTTTGACTTGCATAGTTATTTCTGGTCGTGTAGGGCGCCGCGGAGAATTGCCCCTGCCTATTAAATGGTTGCTGGGGAGAGTGGGTTACATCTCTTTGTGTTGTTGTTTCTATCTGTGCCACCGTAATGCGGTCGTCAATTGTTTGAAGCTTTTTGTCTAGTGAATCTTGCGTCTGGTTCAATTTAGAGAGCGCATTTATCAAGTTTGCGGACACGGCGTTGTTAATTTCATTGAAGCCATCTTCAGGATAGTCATCTTTTCTGCACATGTCTCTAATTGTCATTTGTTGTAGAGCAGTGGTGCAGAGATCGGTAACAAGCGTGGCTGGTGGTTGTTCCATCAATTTTGATCGCAGCCATCCCGGCATAGCTTTAATGAAGATTCGCTTAACTTGTTCGTTCTTGTTGTCCTCCGCTGCTTGCAATCTAGCATCTCGTGCGCCTGTTTCTCCATCAAAGCGTGCGTGCTCTGCTCTATCCCCTGCTCCTCCATCTCCTGGAAGCGCTAACACTGCCACTGCTGGTAGATTTGGCGTTGGGTAGGCACGCTGAGCCTTTGTTTGTAAGTTCACTAGAAAATTTTCGGGGCTGTCTGTTTTTGGGTCAAATCGCAGTTGTTCTAACTTAAGAACGTGTACTTCTTGAAGGTCTTGATTCGCGAAATGGTCCCTGAGTGCTGTGAGGCTTAATTCAAGATCATTTCTGGTTGCTTCGGGCAACGTTTGAAAGTACCGTAAAGCGGCGTCTCGGAGGTGGAGTTGCAGAAAATTTGATTGTTGGTTGGCAGGGATTGCGGCGACACCGATGAAACCTCGGCAAAGGTGTTCAAATTGGCGGAAATTTTGATTTTCGGCTCCGCTCTAGGGCTCTACTGTTATTTGGGCATTTGCGGCTATCTTAGTTTCTCAGAATTTTAAAACTGCACTGAATGAAATTAAAGGTGATGATCTGGATGGGCTGGGAATGCAATTATTCAGAGATTACGATGAGGGGAGATTCATCTAAATCAATGTCATAGCCATGGGTCATGAGGTGTCTAACTTTAGAAAATTCGCGTGCTTTTTGTCGCAAAGTCTTGGGGATAAATATTAATAAGGCGCGTTTGTCATTAGAATTTTGAGTTAAAAGCACAATTTGTTTTGTTTTGTCAGATACAAAGGCACTAATAACTGTTGAGATAATAAGGTTGTTAGTTTGGGGGCTATTGAAATGTATGTAGTTACAGTCAACATATTCCACAAAATGATTTGAATAGCGGCAGTTATTAACAACAGGGAGTATTTGGGTATTATATAAATCGTGGGAAGGCATTTTTATTTAGCACCAAAATTTATGTTCTGACTCACAGTTTCCAAATTGGCTCGGTTTTGTTACCAGTAGAGGGTTTCATTCTCTCATTTTGTGTATATGTCTCAGTGTGATGTCACTGTCATTGGGCGTCACCTTCGTTTAGACTCCAATCTCTGTTGCATTGACAATTGATAATTGGAAAGAAAAGCTAACGACGCCGTCTGTCATGAAGAGGTAAATGAAGAGTGCTGTGATCAGATAATAAGCAATGATGAAGAAGATAAAGAATGCTGCAGTAAAATATAAACAAAATTTCTTGAGAGACATCGATAATGGGACAATTATAAAGTACTAACTTTAATTAGAATCTCCGCTTTCGAATATTAATTGAGTTTTAAGGCTTTCTAAGTCGAGATGCATTTCCCTTTTTATGTGCCTAATTACTGCTTTGAATTCATACTGATTGTCGAATGATACTATTGCAATGAGCCTGTCTCTATAGTCTTCTGTAAGTCCAACAATAAAAAACATAGCTGGCAGATTGCCAGAAAATAGCCGCAGTAGATTCGTAGATCGGCAGTCTAAAAACAGTAAAAAAGACAGACCAAAAAAAATTTGTCTTTTCATTGAAGGCTGATCTGTTACATTTTGATTAAAAATCTGTATAAGTTCTGGCTGCCTCTATTAGCTTATCTCAAATAACCTTCATTTAGAGTGACACACGCCCAGTTGACCTTATCTCTTTGAAATAAAGTAAATAAAAGTCAATTTCAAATTGAGGAAGTCATTTTTGAGAGTGAGGTAAGTCAAGTGTGACCAAAAATTTAATCACGCGCATGAACAAAAAAACTCGCTCCACTAAGAGCGAAAAATGACGTCACACATGCAATTCAGTTGAAATTGCATGAACGAATGAACAAAAAGTGGCTGTGACGTCATATGGTCGTAACAAAAATCATGACGACGAAATAAAAAAAAACCAAGAGAAGGCCAATAATAGCCTCAGCTATCGCTGTGCGGCTATTAATAATAAATAAATTATCTTCAAGGAAGATAGAGTACGTTTCTGCGGAGGTATTTTCGATGTTGGGGCTTCCGTAGGAAAAGAGTGTTAAATCAAATTTGTGCAGTTGTCTAACTTCATCTGAATCGTGCAAATATGTTAATAATGTTTTGAATAATAATGGAATTAGAAAAAAGAAACATTTAAAAGATCAACAATGTTTGTTTTTTGAAGGAACTAATTGGAAAAGCTGTCTACACACCTGTCACCATGTAATATACCTTTGTGCGGCTATATTATTGTGTTAAATTTGTTGAACTAATGTTTCTCGCTAATTTAATTAACTACTTAGTAGCATGGCTTTTATTGGTTAAATTATTCTTTTCGCATGATTAATTGTTCAGGCCCTGAGCGGTTTCAATATTGTTTCGTTGCAGGGCCGACAGCTTTAGTTATCACTAGGAAATTTTATCACTAGAGAAAAAGATTCCAATCTAAGACTGAATTTCTTGTCTACTGATTTTTAACTTGACAATCTTGGTTGTGTCGCTTAGATTATTACTTTTTAAGACCTGAGGGCCGTATTTAAATTTGAGTAATCACTTATACAAATACATCAAGATTAACTCAAGATAAATAGAACTTCGGCGCGTGCTGACACGTGCCAGGCAAATAAGATGAACGTAGTAAAGTGTACATTGTAAATATAAACACAGGCTAGCATTGTCACAAAATCCTCTAATATGGGTAAATCAAATAACAAAAGATAGTTAAATGGTTTTTAAGACAAATATACTTGAGAAAGTTTACAGGATGTTAATAAAGTAAATATACATTTTCTCATCTTAATAGGGCAGAAAAATGAAGTCTATATATGGCCTTGAGATTATAGCAAATATAGCACTAAATAAGGCGATCAGTAAAATTGGGGAAAAGATATATCGATTACTATATAAAACGTACTTTAGGACGTTACACATATATATTAATTATTGGTTACCACCTAGTAGGAAAATTAAGGGACAAGGCAACTGAAACTTGTCCAAAATAAGCCGCAAAGCATAAAATTAAATCAAAGAAGAACTGAGCGAGTTCGCTAATCAACAAGTAATTTCGATATAATCCATGAAGGTTCTTTCCAGTTCAATTCTGATTAAAAGGAAAACCCATGTTATCAGCTGAAACATGAAGTAGTAATTTCAATTATTGGCTATCAAAAACTATTTGAAATAGCAACCAACACTAAATGAAACCAATAAGTAAGCAAAATGTTAGATTAGAGTATCAAACGGGCAAACAAGCTAAAATCAATATAGCAAGGAGGTAAGATAAAGGCAACTAGAACCACATCAAAAGTTAAAAAAATATATTAAAGCCATAAGAACTGTTATTTTGATGAAATATATGGTGCCAAAAATTTTGGAACAAAACTAACTCGATCACAAGTAATATGAGCATTTTCTAGGCCATATTCTTATATTGTACTAAGTTTGAGTATTTTCTTCTAGCTATAGAGACTAGAAATTTTATCTAACCATTATTGGAAGCATTCAAAATTAATAGGGAGCAGTTATTTTTTAGTAATTTGAATTATTTTTTTTAGTAATTTTGGTTATTTATAGCAATTAATAATTATTTAATTATCATTATTATTAAAGTTATTATTCGGTGTCAAAGGGGATCTCAAAAAACTTTACCTTAAAGTGTTCAGCATTGGGTAAACTCTGCTGAGGGTTACTCCACTGACCCCCGCCACCATTCACACCCTGTGGTCTATTGTTTGGAGAACCCTCAGCAGAACCCTGTGCGAATTGAGGGGCTGTGCTAAATTTGCCCCACTGCTGTTGCGTCTGCTGGTCCCCTGTGTCCTTATGCATGTTCAGGTGCTCAAAATGCATGTTGGGAAATGTCGAGTGCAACAATGCATTGTGACCCTGAAATTTATTGTGACCCTCAAGAACGAGTTGAATTTATAATTTGAATACTCGATGATAAAGATCAGGTAATTAAAATTCATCAAAATTCTCTAATTCGATCTACTTCATAATTTCATTTTAAAAATAGATGTATAGTCTGGTCCTCGCCTAATTTCCTGTTCGGAATGATTTCACACAGACACAAATGCATTAGGTAATAATTAGCGGTAAATTAATTACAAAAAAGTTACTATTGACATGAATCACTAAAAAGCAGCTTGATCAATGGAAAAAACACTGTTCTGCTAATTTGGTTTTCCGGATCCAAAAGTAGTTGGTTAATGAATTTTATCGTCGTAAATATTTTACATCCCTGTTTCGCAGCCACTTATAAATTAAGTATTGTTATATAGCAGATTAGTAAAAAGTAGCACGTCCGCCATTGTAAAGATATAGCCTCAATAGGCTGGGGTAGGGGCATAGTAGATCATGTCTTTGACTTTTGAACTCCCGTCAAAACACAGAATTCACATCACAGCAATGAAACAATGATAAACATAGCTAGAAGATTGCAAGAAAATAGCCGCATAATCGTCCTACATCTGCAGTCTCAAAAAGATAATAAAAAAACGGACCGAAAAGAGAAATTTCTCTTTTTTTTATTAATTTCAGAGGTGTTATATTTTTCATTAAGAATCTGTATAACTTATTTTAGCTACTTCTATTAGCTGCTCTAAAATAGCCTTCAATCAGAGTGACGCACACCCAGCTAACCAGATCTCCTTAGTAACGAAAAGTAAAAAGTAATTTTGATAGCGCGGAAAGTCGTTTTTGAAAGTGAGGTAAGTCACTTGTGACCAACAACTTTATCACGGTCCAACAACTTGAATTACTCGGTCCAATAAGAGTAGAAAAAACGTCACACGCGCATTTCAGTCGCAATTGCATCAATAAATAAACAATATCAGAATTGAGAAGACAGTGTCGTCACATGGTTGTCAGAAATCTTGACGACAAAAAAAGCTAGAAAAGGCCAATAATAGCCCCAACTATCGCTTTGCAGCCATTGAAAACCTTAAATATTACACGTTATCGTAAGGATGCTTGAGTATTGTCTTGATTCAATTTTAATAGTTACCCTTTTTGAATTGAAAGCAACTGGGCTCCGACAAAAACTTGTTTAGCCAAAAACATAACCAATTATCGTCTGGCGTCTTGCTCTCAAACGAACGACCGGCAACCGGTTGGCTTTGGTAGCGAGTGGAAGAGATACTAGCATTAGGAGGGAATGCGCGGAGTTGGGGGGGAGGTCAAGCGTTGGGGAGGTGG
This sequence comes from Convolutriloba macropyga, assembly GCF_964194025.1. Lineage (NCBI taxonomy): Eukaryota > Metazoa > Xenacoelomorpha > Acoela > Convolutidae > Convolutriloba > Convolutriloba macropyga. The sequence continues at coordinate 40,860,735 of NC_134481.1, read as the reverse complement.
GGGGTCAGGCGATGGGGGGTGTAGAGTTGGGAGGGCTGGACGAGAGGGGGGTCCAAATCAGCAGGTGAAGGAGAGGGACTAGGGTATATTGGGGGCTGATTGGGGGGAGGGGGTTGAGTGGGGGCTGGAGTGGTCAAACTTTCAAGATTAAGCATCTCCGTTCACAACATAAATTGTCTCCTAAAATTAGTTTTGGTGAATCGTATTCTTAGAGACTAGTAAAGCGTAAAGCTCTAAGAGAGCTGCTCAACCACTTCATGCCTTCCGGGTTTTAACTGTTTATCTTATTTTTGAGCACTAAAAGTTAGAACGGTCAGACGAAAAATCGGTCAAGCGAGAAATCGCATAAAAAGACCAAAGGACTAATAAAATTGCTACAAACTTCGTTTGAGCAATGAAAAACTTTGGATCTATTCTGTCACCCTCCCTAGATTAATGGGTATATAACTTTTACGCCCCCAGGCACACGTGCTATGGTTTACAGATTAACGTGCTATATAACAAAATAAATTGTAATTCAGGGCATAAAACACTGGGGTGCCAAAACAGAATAGATCCAAAACTTTTTCAACTTTTTGAAATTAGCAGGTTTGATAATTCACAATTTGAATTACCTGGGCGTTATTTTTGATCTTTTGCATATAATCCATGAGTTGGCTGAACTGTTTGTTTGTATACAGTCTGTAGTAGTGCTCTCTCACCAATATCTCCTCATCGGACACTTTGTAAGATTCTATCTCTTTCAGCTTCTCCTGTAAAATAAGCATATGCCATCATTTGAAAGCCCTTACGGAAGCGTGAAACATGAAATTAATTGAAAAGGCCAAGGGCATATATTGCCTAAATGACGGTTTTTTAAACCGAATTTTATCAACAAGGCGGATCCGTAGCCCCCTCTGTACCAAAATTTCCAAACCCGCACGTCAACTACTTTTTAATAAAACCAGAGAGAGGCTAAAAGGCTTATATCCTGACATTTAACAGGAAACCAGAGTACGAGAGTAATTATTCTTGAACGTATATAGCCGAATATATATTCTTGTATAAAAATTTCCTCGAATATGGTAATGATTATTAGTAGGAAGAAAACAATTTTTTGTCAGTTTTGACTTTCTACGCCACACTTATCTCATAATCACCACGTGAAAAAGAGAACATTTAAAGTATTTCATGAAAAAAATGTTTGGCCAGAAAAATCAAAGAGAAGGAAACATAAAATGAAGAAGTTTAATCTGAGACAACTAGGGCGTATGGAGTGTGTAACCATAGCTGCAACAAGAGGAGGATCAAAATCTGAACTTCACGTTTTTAGGCTATCAAATTTTGAATCGAACACATGACTTAGAATGAGTTCTGAGCTCCACGTATAAACAATACGACTTTTCAAAAGAACACAGTGTTGGGCAGGTTTTGTTTTAGTGGATCTTTTCCGTTTGTGACCACTAAACTAGTGGGAGCATATTATAAGCAATCCTCAAGCGCTGTATTAACACATGATGCAGAGGTAACGTGACTCTGACAGTCAATGAGAAAGTCTGGCATTAATCGAGAACCGCGAGGCGGTACGAGATGTTTGCCAGAGTTTCCAAGTGACATTAGCAGAGTCATATATCCTTTTTGAAACACACGTTGTGCAAGTTGACACAAAAATAATTTAATTGCAAAAGTGATTACAATTTTTCATTGCAAAAACAATAAAACTTTGAAGATCTACATCCCCCGATACAATTAGTGCTGATAGCTACACCCACACATTAAAATTACACTCATGCCAGTAAGCTAAACACCATATTGGTCGTTAGATTAAACGTGATTTAGGAGAAACGAATAGATGCTAATTTTTGCAAAAACATGAAAATCACTTTGCAGAAAAAAATGATAATCAGCTCTTTTATTTTCCTGATGAAACTCTTTTAATAAACCAATTTTGACTTTTTGACTGTTGAATCATTTTGGTATCTTATCCGTTTGTGCTCCCCAAGCATAGAGGGTGCATATTATTCGCAACCCCCAGATGCCTGTACCATTTTTTTTAAAAATAGTGATTCACCAAATAATAGCAAAACCTCTGTAACTGGGGGAGCATAACGCACTGGTGGGTTGTGCAGAAAGATATCCCATTTCTGCTATAAGTATATTTTGCATTTTACCCAATTGTCTTTGTTTTTTTTAAAATAAAAGAAAAAGGGTTAACTTTCCTAATTAAAAGATGGCAAACGAGGATACAACACTGGAAAAAACGACTTGTGAAAAACTTCAATGGCTGGAAAAACTCTGAAGATTGATTGAAGTGAAAAAAGATTTGGATCCTGAATTCTATTGAACTTCGATCGACGGATCTTTTCCGTTTTGACCCCCCAATACGTTATGCATCCCCCCAGTTAGAGAGCATGTACCATTACATAGTAAATCATTGTTAAAATATCGCACGTGGGTCTGGGGATGCAAATAATATGCATTCACTAAGCTCGGGGGTACAAATGGAAAAAATCCCGATTTACACGTGCTCATTTAGTGGGGCTCAATGTAACAAAAGTGCATTCAACTTCAAATGAAAAGCACGTTTTTACTTGTTTGAGTACTTTAAGATCTGGCACTGTATAAAAGAAGATCTGGCATTCTAAATCTGACACTCCTGTGCGGAGTGTCAGATTTAGAAAATAAATTGTCCGGAGGTCTATACTGTGTTTCAAAAGGAAAAGATCCTATTTTTCCAAAAGTTTGGAAGTGGGATGGCTACCCCATCCCGATAGTCATTATCCACCCACCCCCAGCTTTATGGTCATATAAAGTAGAGCCACCCAACTACCGTAAGTATACCATAATGGACAGCTATAATAGTAAAGACCCGCAATACTCACAGCGTGTTTTTCAGACACAGTTTGCAATTCCTTCTCCTTCAGAACCATCTGTTCCAACACACTCTGCTCTTTCTCCACGATGTGTCTGAACTGTTTGATGCAAGTCACAGCCTTCACTTTTTCCTTGATCCCCGTGTGCAGGTAGAGACGTTTTCCCTCGTCAAGTAGGAAGTTCTCACTGTCCAGCACGCCTCTGAGGCTTTCAACGCAGTTATCCCACTGGTTCAGGGTCTTGAAAAGGCAAACAGTTGTAAAACCAAATATGAGACAATTTGAAAGAGTTTGAAATTAAAATGACCAAAAAAAAATTAGAAAACCACTGAAAATTGATGTTGATGTTAAATCTGACTACGCGCGGTGATTTGATGTAAGAAAGTGAGGAGGTCCCGTTTCAGGCTCCCGTTTTAGGTATAAAAATTAGTAACCCGGCAACAGTCGGATCTATTCCACTTCGGCCCCCAACCTTAGTGGGCATATAACTTTTACGCCCCCAGGAGCACGTGCTATATTAAACATAGTAACGTGCTATATAACAACCCATAATTTATAGGTGGGCCATGCCTTAGCGGCCCGTGGGACTTGGCATGAAACTATCACAACCGAACATAGAATTAAGTTATCTACTTAATTATGACAAAATAAGCCTTTACTGTTGACTCCTAATTGGCGGTATGAAATGATAGAGGGGTGAAATGATATAGGGGTTAAATGAATCGGGGGTGAAAAGAAGTAGAACCCATAAAAACACTGGGGGCAAAACAGATCCCAAAAGTCAAATGTCCGTAAGTCGAATTGCAATCATTTTGCGAACCGAAAACCAATCCACTTGTTCAGACTCCAAACAAGTCGAACCGGCCAGGAAATCAAGGACCAATTTTGCGCAGTTCATGCAAGAAAAAATGGATATTTTCCGTTGCCCCCCCCCCCCCCCCCCCCCAGTTTCCAGTCAAAGTAATGAACGTTTGGTTTGACATTGAAGAGAGGTCTGAAAAAGTAGAACTCGATACAACTCATAGACCTCCGTTCATGGCCGCATGGCCTAATGGATAAGGCGCCTGACTACGAATCAGGAGATTGAGGGTTCAAATCCCTCTGTGGTCAACAAAAATACTCAATTATTGCTTCGAGACGCACGTGCCATAGTGCACGAGCCATATTTTACTTAATGATTTACAATACAATGCGCGTGCTGTAACTGTGGGTGCATAGCGAACTGAGGGCACAAATGGAAAAGATTGTCGCATTTTCATATCAAGTTCCACGGGACGCTAATGCATGGCCGCTGTCAATGGGCCGCTTTGTCAATGTCAAACATGAACCATGCAGACACCAAAACGGAACATAAATGATAACTTATACTCAATTCAAAAGCAGACCATTCCAAAAAAAACCTTCACCTTCAACACTGTCTTGTTTCGTAACATTAATATGATTATTGTATTAAAAAGCACTATATGACACCCCAGCAGGGAATATCTACTAAATAGGGACTACTTTCTCTTTGTTGTTTTTTTAATACAATATGGCAACACTAAATAGTTATCAGCTTAACATTTGTTCAACTCCATGCAATCATATGGATGAATTAATGATTTTGAATTGTTAATTTTGAATTTGTTAATTGGTGTGCATATGTTTAAATTCATATTTAGTGGCGACAATTTCGTCAGGGACTGTTTTGCCTGCTTTTTTGGGACCATGTCTGGGAATGTTCCGCTATTCGGGATTGGAATCTCTTCTGTTTCGCCCCCCCCCCAGAGTTTTTATGACCCCCAGTTACGAATTATATGTTGTTATATGGCACGTTACTATGTAAAAAAATAGCACGTGCGCCTGGGGGTCATAAAAATTTATGCTTACTAAGCTGGGGGGCCGAAACAGAATAGATCCCGGGATTTCTTTGTTTGGGACTGTTTTGTGTTTTTTTTTCTGGAACTGTTTCGTCTGTTCAGCGTCATAAAAAAAGATAGAGACAAATGAAGAAATAGTTGGTTGGGTAGCCGACGCGATCTAATAAAGTTATCAAATCCAAATGATTCAACTAAAGTTTTTTAAGAACATGTAAAATTAACAGCGTTCAACGTTTGTAATCAGAACAAAATCAAAACTAAATCAACTATCTTGGTGGAGTAGAACCTTCAAATTTTTCCAGACACGGCATTAAAACTGATAGTTAACTAATGTAATGAAACCAATGTCATCAATTGATATATTTTCAATAGATATATTTTCGATTGATATATTTTCAATAGATATATTTTCAATTGATATATTTTCAATTGTCACATGAGCCAAACAGCAGCCAAGAGTAGCGCAAAATAGCAGCTCTGACCTTACGGTTTTGCAGCTAAAGCACAACTATGCGCAATTTGAACATTCATAAAACCTATTAGGAACTCAATTTTGAATGATTTCAGCAACATTTCTGAAAGATGGTTAAACAGAGTTAGTCCTATAGCATAACACTGCGGCTTTAGTTTTCATATTTTTCCACAAAAAGACGCAAAGTTTCAAAAGTTGAGATTGTCGAAAGTAATTCATTGCTCCATTTTCTCAAGGAGAGAAGCCATCTTGAAGTTTTCTGTTGCTAAAAAAAGCACGGTTGTCCAAACAGTTTGAGTTCTTCGGAGGAAAATCAAAATCAACGATCTTGATGGAGCACGTCCCAGAGAATTTTCAGGCACGTTATCAAATCCAATTGTTAACTAATGTAATGAAATAAATATCATCAATTGAAAACTCTCCATTATCCGGAAAAAACAAGTGACAAACAGCAGTTATTTAACAACTGACACTCTTGGCTTCAGAACCAAAATATAATACGTCATTTATAAAACACACACGTGTTTCTATATAGTACATTATTTAGACCACCAGAAAGCAAAAGTAGAAAACAAAATTCTCTGCAGACCTTAACCCGACCCCACGTTATCTCAAATGAACCATTGAAAAAACTGTTAAATTATAAAATCAGGAGAAAAATTATATCTTCATCTTAATTGAAATAACCCGAAAAACAAAGATATTTCTTCACCGAAGAACAACTGCTGCTCAAGCATCTAGAAAAACAAACAAAGAGAAAGTAGTCACATTTGTTAAAAAATTTTTACCACAGTCTGTTTGAGCAGAACAGACTGTGGTAAATCTTTACCACCAACACTGTTTCAGAAAAAGAGAACAAACTAGATAACTGCAAAGGTCTATGATATGCTTCTAGACGACATGCAACAAGCTAATACAAACAACTTAATAAGTTTGACAATAATGTTTTAAATGCTTTGACTTTATTGACAGATCTTTAACTTTATCGGTAGAAGCTGTACGCAAAATTTCAATAACCAATTTCCCTTGAAAACCGTCAAATTCAAATAGGTTGTGTCTGAATTCACCCTTAAATATAAAAACTGAGCGTCAAAGAGTTCAAACAACGAGCATTTTCCAATTTGCTTTAATTTTTCAGATTGAAAAATGTCAAAAAATTATTTAGAGATTTTAATCTTTAATAGCTGAAAAATTGGATGCCACCTTTGATCGCTTGAAACTGGTAGAATTCTAAAACATAACCGACTAAACGTCGGAAGAATTGCTCTCGAACGACTAGTGGGAGCTCTAAATGAATTTTAGCCTGCTTCAGTCGGGGGGGGGGGGGGTGGGGTGAGGGAGCCTAAATGGGACTAGGAAGTTCAATAGTGGGCTTCAAATAACCACATTAGAGGTTAACATATACCACTATTAAGATTTAAAGTAAAAAATGGCACCAGTTTCGGCGCACTTTTCATTTGACTTTTATTATTAAATTGCCGCCAATTGAATTCAGCTGCTTGAAATTGTGATTGAGAGAATTTTAGATGACGCGGAACGCAAAAAGTCAAGGGCGTAAAAGTCACTCGAAAAGTCAAAATTGTCAAGCACAAATTTTGCATAAAAAAGACACACACGTTTACAATAATTGCTACGAACTTCGTTCAAGAGCAATTAATAAAAAATAACGCAAATTCAAAATTTTATAGACACAACTGGGTTTAAAAAGAGGAAATTTATATCTATATTATTCGGAAAGCATTTCAACGCGTCAAACATTGATGAACTCTCAAAAAAGCTTGAGATGCAAACAGTAAACAAAAAAACAGGCAAAGAGGAAAACTTTGAAAACAAAATAACAGAATATTGTACTATTTATCAATAAAATGCTTGAAAACAGCTGAGTGTAAAAGGAATGCTTTAATTAATTTTTACGATGTTATTGTCATCAATTTTTTATATCCTCCTTAAAAGTAATTTTTTCAATCTATTGTCAGGACATAATTGGCTATGAATAGTCAGTCACTTTACTATGCTTGCTTTTGTGAAAAAGAACCTCACTTACAGGTAAGCACTGGACGTTAGCCAGGAACAGGTGTATGAACCCCCTAGCCCTCTGATTGCACGTTTCCAGAGCCACCCACGCGACAAACTGAGCATCCGCGTGGTAGTAGTGCTTGTGTAGAATGGCAGCCATGTGCATAAGAGCAATGGCCAGTTTATCACTTGGGGAAATATCAATTGCATTACTTATACAATTGAGAGCTTCTACTGAGTCGCCTTTAATTCGCCAGAAGATGGTTGCCAAGTTGTAGGTGATCCAAGATTCATCATTAACTTCCTATAACAAACTAAACAATGTTGCCCCTACCCCCCCCCCCCCCAAATCTCTCTCCCTCTAATGAAAAGGGAATTTTATGTAACGGGGCAAAGGAATAAGTTTTCAATCTAAGATATAAAGTATCTCTCGAATCTTTAAGCTAGTTTGTGGGATCTTTCGTTAATCTCCCACACTTAAAGGTACAAATTGTTCACGGCCTTCCAAGTGCATTGGTTAATTTTTTCACGCACTGTTTTCATGAACTTTAGCGCATTAAAACTCTCCCTCTAGATATCTTGGTAGGTTCTTCAGTTTCTAGGATGATTTTTATATAACAAATTAAATTAACAAAACTAGTATAATACGTATCACAACTTGCCATGCGCGCTTTCTGATTCATAATAACTCAAAGTAGTGGTTTTAATCTTGCCTGTTGAAGGAATCTGTTGATGAGGTGACCAACTTGGTCCAGATTTTCGTGTCTGAAGATTGCCCGAAGGGAGGGTTCGGGACGGAGTACAAACGAAAGGCTCTCCTTGATACCCTAAAAACAAATCGTATTATTTTGAGTGAGAAATTTTAGTATCTGACAATGACTTAAACATACTCAAAAATACTCAATAAATAACTTAAAAATATTGAATAAAAAATTTAATTAGTTTTAGCAATCGGGTATTCATACATGGCTTTTGTCGGGTTAAGTTCATTCATATGAGGATTTATGGGTACAAAAGTTAATTTTAAAAAAATTAAAAAAGAACTGTTTCTTTTCCTCCTGTAGACTATATGGTCGTCTAAAAAACGCATTCAAGACTATTGAAAATGTGTATGTAAATTGCAATTGATAATTCCATCTCTTTTTGGGCTCCACAGACCATTATATATATATATAAAAAAACGCTAAAAACAAAACATAGCTCCCAAAATGCCAGAAAATAGCCGCAATAACTTCGTAGATCTGCAGTCTCAAAACAGTAAAAAAAAAAGACAGAGATGTTAAAAGGTGAGATGTTAAATTTTGATAACGAATCTGTGTAAATTATTGCTGCCTCTATTCGCTGCTCGTAAATAACCTTCACTTAGAGTGGCACACATTCACTTGACCTTTTCTCTGTGAACTAAAGAGAAGAAAAGTCAATTTCAAAAGTCATTTATGAAACTACGGTTAAGTCACGTGTCACGCAAAAACTAAATAACGCGAATGAACAAAAGAACAAAAGAAGTGAGAAATGACGTCACGAACGCACTTCAGTTTAAATTGCATGAACGAATGAACAAAAAGCAGATTCGAAGTGGTTGTGACGTCCTATGGACGTAATAAATTTAAAACATAACCGGAAGAATTCCGGAACCGACTCGAAGGATCGTCTTTGTGAAAAAATTACATTTTAAATCAATCTAGGCTTCCATAATTTTCCGTAAGTTATCTCAATAGAAAATTTTTTTGCAATATAAAAAAGTAATCAAATGGTAACTAAAAAAATTAGCTTATTAGTTGTCGCTTTAAACCACAACGAACGCCATAAAACTGAAAATTGGCCTAAATATTAACCCAATCGAAATTAATCATGAAAAAGACTAGAGACAGAACAAAATTCAGACGCAAAAAATTATATAATACTAAAACCAAGCCATGAGACTATTCGCAGAAAAAGAGAGTCGTTCAAAATTTTAGAAAGTGAAACAAGCAAAATCTCAATGCCATAAGATATCAAATAAAACCAAGTGCAAACAAAAGTGCAAATTAAAGAAAAAAAGACGAAAATTATTAGTTCAAATCGATTGTAATTTAATTGTAATTGTAATTTAAATAAAGGCAGGTCAAATAAAACCATAGGTTTTAGGAGAATCTTCGAAAAAAACATGCTAGAATAAGAATACATAAATTGTGAAAAAGACAAACAAAAAAGTGATTCGCAATTTCTGCAAAACGAAATTGTCAATTAAATTTGAAACCTAATTAAAAAGCAGAACACAGAAAAAAAGGCAAATAACAATTTTTTGTTATTAAGCAACCGATGTTTAACAAAAATTAAATCGCCATCTTCATGTCTCAGAAAGAAGTGAAATTAAATCAATTGCAAAACAGCAATACAATTTAAAAAGACGATCAAAAAATGGTTCAAAAAATTTTCGGTGAATTTTTTCTCAGATGAAGAGTTATCGCCAAAATGCAAGCAGCAACAAAACGAAACCAAAAAGCCTGACGGTGCATTAAAAGAATTTTTATGGTAATTAAAGTTAAAAAAAAACAAAAAAACTTAGGAAACTTAGGACAAAAACCGCCACAATCGGATTAGTATGTGTATAATAATGTAAATTAAAAACACCTCACGTCAAAAAGAGGCATGCAATTCAGGAATTATCAAAAAAACCCTTTGCCATATTTACTAATTTGTTTTAAAAAGTCTGCTCAAAGATTCAAACATTAAAAAATTATTGAAAAAAGCCAAAAAAATGAGAAATGTGCCAATCCTGTATTTGAAACGCATTATTAGCCTCTCAAAAACATTGCGTTATTGATTTCAAATGGTTGCATTTTCAAACCGCATCGATCAAAAGTTAATTCCACAAAAAATCAAATTACAATTTGAAAAATTGGGCCAAATGGACGAAAACACAGCTAAAAACTGTCATCTATATGCGCCAATCTCTCAAACACTCTTTTCAAAGTCAAAAAGTCATTCACTGAGCGCAGCGCATGAACAAAAAACTTCTCTCGCTCAGAAAAAGTTAGTTCACACAGCAATTTGACTCACTTTCTATTAGGTCAAAACTCCGCCTGAACAAATAGTACTTCCGGTAAAAAAAAACCCTTAATAAAACCAATACTCCTCTTCGAGTCGTAAAAAACCAATAGAAGGCCAATAATAGCCCCAGCTATCGCGGTGCGGCAATTAAAAATCTTTAAACCCTGTAACTCTTTTTCTAATGGAGATTGTTTTTTCCTCTAAGTGTTCAGTATCTCAGTTGTCCAGTAACATCACGTGCAGTCAAATTAACGGATATAGAAGCCATTTATATTTGTTAAGAAAAATTAACGAAAATGAAACAAGACCAACAAAACTGTTTGAAAATATCGTGTAGAAATTACCTTCAGATTTCGGAACTGGTGAAGGTTGTCTGGGTTAGTAAGTTCTCTCTTGTTGCAGTGAGGAGGTTCCGGGACAAGGGAGGGTGGGTTGTGGGTTCCAAGATGCTTCGTCAACCTGGAAAAGAGGAGCTCTCAAATGATCCATAAGTAACATACGACGATAGAGCTGTGCGTGTATGGGGTGGGTTTTCCATGTAAAAAGTGCCCCCTATTTTTCTTCACAGCTCTATTGTTTACTACTACCATGACATGTAGTAAACGGAACCAAACAGCACACATAAATTGGGTTAAAAAATTTTCGATCAAAAATGATGTTATCTCAACTGATGAAGTTTAAGATACCAAAAATACTGTACAATACGAAAGAAGTATACAATAAAACGCACCTCCAAAAGCGTTGCAATCAATTGCTTTATATCCTAATAATGAAAAAAACCTGAGTGTTTTCTACAGTTAAATTGCTCGCGACGGAAGGAAAAAATATAAAATGTTGAAACTCAACTGAAACGCACCATACTCGACTGCAGACAAAAATAGACCAAATATTTCGATTGCTAACAGCAAATTTTTTGCACAAAAGTTAAAATTGGTGGTTTAAATTTTTGCGGCAACTTAAATTTACTTTACTCAGTCTCCAACGACGACCGTAAGGCTAAAATGCTCTAAAACGAAAGGCTTGGATTGATAATACTGTAGACTTCTTCTGTGTCGGGGGCGGATTGCTCCTTCATCATTTCAATGATTTTACAAAAGAGCATTATATACCACTACAAGTATTCAAAATGAAGAATTGAAACCAATTTATGCGCAAAAATTTGCGAACTTAGTATAAAGCTAGCAACTGAGATTTAAATAGATCAAGCAAAAATCACTAAGTCAAGGAAAAGAAGTCAATCAAAAAGGAGTCTTCAGGAAAATTTCAAGAAATCACAAAAGACCAACCTGGTACAATAATTGCTTCAACCTTCGTTTGAGAGCAATCGATATCAGTACCCCCCCAAAAAAAGTAACCCGAGTCCAAAAATTAATAAGCGACACACTGAACTGAACCCCTAAAATGAAAAACAAATAATCGAGTCAATTTAGACTTTTTCAGAAATTTCATTCCGCAGTCTATTGATTGCCAAATACGTTTAAAAAAGCCAATTATAATCATTAACGCAAAGCAAAACAAAATGGTGAGAAACATTGCAATAAAATTGGTACAAAACTGCCTACATTAAAGCAAGTGTCACGCCCCTATTTCGTCCCTCATAGTTACGTGATGATATTCCTTAAAATATCCACAAATAATTGCTATAATACTCATTTAGTTTCAAGGCCATATATAGCTAGTATTTCCATCTAGGCCTGTAAACCCAAATTTGTTTATGTTTATTAAAAACAACCGCAGATTGACAGTTTATTGATAAATATATCAAGTGCCTAAAAGCCTCAATATTTACCTTTTTGAGTTTCTTGAAGATAAATTCGCATAATTAGTAAATAACTTCATGAGAGATTATGTACTTGGTGAAGTAATTATTCTGATAAAGTAGGTGCTAATACGGAACTTGTATATGTACTTAACAAACATCAAGAGACGTACAAAAGCCCAACTTGTAGATCAGTAAATATTTGCGAAGGACCAATACAACTCGAGGCACAGTCCTGCGGAACCCACTATCACCAGAACACCGGAGAACCAGCCTGACAATCAGTTGCTTAACATCTCTTAAAACTTGACAGAACTTGAGAAACTTCTTAATAATAGTTGTTGAATAATTCTTGCCGAAATAAATAAAGATTGAACTGGAAATTCTCTTGAAAACTTCTAAGTTTGACAGACTTTGTTAGAGTACAAATTGAGACTAACAAAACTCTAAAATACAAGGCAAATAGGTGGATATATCATGCATCCGAACCGCTCAGTAAAAGGCTGTTACTAGCCAATTTCATTAAAAATATATCCGCTAAAAATCGCACTGTGAAACGTCAAAATAAGCCCTTGAAAATGACGATAATTATTCCAAGTTATCTCTCAAATTTACCTCAATAACACCGTAGATTCATTCTTTAAAAATCAGTGCGTAACAGCAAGTCCGTTCAATAAATGCAGCATTAAAGAAAAAACGAATGAAGCCAAACAAACAGGGTTTATAGGGCGTATTTGACTTTGAAGAACATTATTGGGATCTCAAAAACGCTTTAAAACCAATTTTATATAGCTACATGAATAGTAACGTAGGAGCTTTTAAAAGTTATTTTTATTTTTAGGAAGAAAACAATCGGATTAAAAATTTTAAATGTGATTCTTTAAGAAAATTGATTGATGTTTATTATTTTGATTGAATGATTTGAAATATTTTTTGTTTCACGTATAATTAACCATATGGTTATAATTTTAATTTACTTGTTGCAAAAAAACATGTTACTTCACCTCGTATAAAAATATCACACTATAGAACCTAAGTACAAGAGGAAATAGCTAATTGGATCAAAGAAAACGAAAAACGGCTAATAACGATTCACTTGCATCAATATCCTAAAAATTTTACAATCCAAAAGTCAATGACTAAACGCAGCAGATGAACCAAACATTCCTCACTCAGCAGAAATTTCTTCAACACATTGGTTTGATTCGATAAACGACCGAAGAGCGGTTGGCTTTGTCAGTACCTAGCCACTGTTTGGTGAGGTTAGGTTTAGCTTGATTGAAGGCGCCTGAGATTAGGGTAATAGACGATGACATCACGCCACATAACAGTCGCTGAAATGCAGCATCAACAAAAGTTAAGGAGAGAGAGTGTGCGAGATTAAACGTGAGCGAAAAATAGAAGGAAAGAAACGCCAGCCAACACACACACACACACAGATATAGAGTGAGAGCTAGGAATTTTCATGATAAGATTCGACTCTACAAATTCAAGTTTTCTTGCCTTGTTACTAACTAAATCATAGGAAGTGCAAAATTCAAAACATTCCACATTTCGCAGTACAAAATATTCAAGAACAATTGTTGTCTCTGGATTGATTTTTGTCATGTAACCCATCTGCAAGACTTAAAAAGCTTCGTTGATCGTTAAACTCAGAAAAGGACAAAAATATTCAAAAAATTAAAAAACAATTACAAATTTAAACAAAATCTTGCTAATAATCGTGATGTTAATATCCTCAGAACACAATTCCATTCTCTCAGACTATCCAGTATCCCTATTTCAAGCCTTAAACAGTTTCAGTGGCTCATAAAGATCCATACATAACAATTTTTCAAAAAAATTTCAAATTAAATTTTATCAAAAAATTGCGAAAACTCGAGTCATTAAAATAATGATAACCATTCCATTAACTCTAGAAACTCAGCAGCAGCTTACTTTCAAACCTCAAAGGAGGTTTCTTGGCTCTTGAGGCTGGAAAAACCTAAAAAAAATGACAAACAATTTCAAAAAACATTGCCTAAAATTAAAAAAAAATGCTAAAACTCGTTAAAGTTTATAATCTTTAAAAACACTCCATTGCATCTAGAAACTATACAATAACTTATTATCAAACTCTAAAGGAAGTTCCTTGGCTCTTGAGTCTCGATAAACCTATAAAATGACAAAAATTGTCAAAAAACTTGAAAAAATCGCAAATTTTATGAAAAATCGAAATACTTTATAAAAAAAAGTTGAAAACTATTCTATGGACCATAAAAAATTTTCAGTAACTTATCATCAAGGCCTAGAGGAGGTTTTCTGGTTCCTGGGGCTGGAAAAACTTTTGAAAACTTTAAATTTTGAAAAATCTCAAAAAAATTCAAGTTTTATCAAACAATTGCTAAATTTCGTGATGTTAAAATGTTATAAACCATTCCATTACCACTAGAAACTATGCAGCAAACCCTATTATCAAACCCTTAGGGAGGTTTTCTGAACCCTGAGGCTGAAAAATCTTGAATAATGACAATAAATGTTAAAAATTAAAAAAAAAATGCTATTTTTGTCCAAAAAACGCTAAAATTCGTGATGTTAAAATCTTGAAAATATTAAATTACACCTAAAAAATATACAGTAGCCTATTATCAAACCCTAGAGGAGGCTCCTTGGTTCTTGAGGCGCAATAAACCTAAAAAACGACAAAAATTTTCAAAAACCTTGAAAAAATTTGAAAGTTTCGTAAAAAAAAATGCAAAAATTCGTAATGTTGAAATGTTGAAACCATTCTATTACCACTAGAAACTATGCAGTAAACTATTATAAAACCCTAGAGTGGGGTGCCTTGACATCTAGGGCTGAAAATACCCAAAAAATGACAAAAATTTTCAAAAAGCTTGAAAAAAATTGTGAAAATTAGTATAAAATTGCGTGTTTTTAGCGATCGGTTGTTCGTCAGTAGCCAGGCGTCTTCAACCTCTAAGTACCACCCTTCACACCATAAGTACAAGTCTCCAAAACAGTTTTGGGCTGAAACAGAGCTGAAAGGCTCTACGAGCACTTAATGCCCGCTGGGCGCTACCTGTTTATCCCGTTTTTGATGACGAAAAGTCAAAAGCGTCAGACGAAAAATCGGTCAAGCGAAAAATCGCATAAGAAAAAGACCGACAGGACTAATATAATTGCTACAAACTTCGTTTGAGAGCAATTAACAACACAATCTTACGATATTTCGAACAGCTCCAATGGAAGTGTGATACTGTAGTAGTGATCCAATTCCAGCAAAGTCGGCTGGCGAGAGGCAGTATTCGCAAACATATTGGCACAGTTCTCCTCTATTTCGTCCAAATTCATTCCACCCTCACTAGACTCAACCGATTCCTCATCCTCGTAGTAATCTTCATTCGCTTCCTCTTCGAAACCCTCGGCATACTCTGTAACAACCGTGTCCTTGTATTGTTCGTTTGTGACGTCATTTTCAATCGCTTCTGCTGAATTAATATATTACAAAAAATACTTCCAGTGGCATTACTCTTATAATCAACAGATTTTCCCCGAATATATTAGAAAATCCATAATAAGTATCATGACAAATATTGAAGTTTTTCGTTCAATTTGATTCCATAAGTAAACAAACGAAATTGAAACAATGGGTTAAATTGAAATCAAATGTGTTGTAATAGTTTGTTTAATATCCTAACAAGACGGCTTATGCGAGACTATGCGTAGCAAAAAATGTTCCAGCACACGTCTCAAGTTTGTCAAAATTTTTTAAATTTTTGAGTGGAAAAGCACTTTGGACCATCAGTTTTGCAAAAAAAAAAACAAATTGAAGCAAATGTTTGCAGCAACCTTGATTACAGCTTTGTTTAATAAAAAAGTGAAAAAAAAACATCTCGTTTGTTATAATTTTAACAGATATTTAACCATGTTCATTGTAAATTATTTTGCTACATAAAGCGGCTATATTACAGAACGAATAAAACTTTTATGCTAACGTTTGTAGGCACCCTCCTGTGTACTAGCTCTCGATTTTAAACTGAACCTTTCTGTTTTCTGTCCATGACAATTAGCCCTTTCGAGTGGCGACAGCGTGGCAATTATCAACAAACAAAATGGCTTAGTCATCTTTTCTGCGGAAGCTGAGAAAAAGAGAATTAAAACTTATTTAAAACTTCACGCCTTAGTGAAAATCAAACAGTTTTAGCGGGAATAACGCATGAAGAGTAAAAAAATTGCTATAAGTAGATTTTTGGTATTATAGTGTATAGTGCAGAAAATATTCGCGTGAGCTGCTCACTTTGTTGAACGGAAAATTGAGCTGAACCAAAATTTTCGAAAAAATATTCTACTACCTCACACAATTCGGTGGGTAAAAAGTAAAATTTAATCTCCGCGATTATCTGCTTCAATAAATCGCAAATTTTCTGACCCCGACTTAGATAGAAAGATAGACTTTGCTGCAACCATTGAAAAATATACAGCTTTTCGCTGCTTTTTGATGGAGCAAAAAAAGCATTGGACATTTAATTCGACGCCGGTAAATACCGATAGGTGTGCCTGTGGTAATTTTTGGTTATTTTTACGACTTGAAATGAAGTTTTGCAGAAGTCCTTTTTTAAAATCGGTTTTACTGGAGTGAACTTTAAAGCAAGAAAAGAAACGCGTGAAAATATTTGAAGTGGCTGGGAATTCTGAACAAAATTGATGAGTGGAGAGAAAAGGGAATGGTTTTTTTGTTAATACCACTGTTTTTGAGAGAGCGAGAAATTGAGGTGTGAAATAAATTTCTGTAAGCGAGCAAAATTTTTTGTTCACCTGCGGCTTTTTAAAACAGTTTAAAAAATTAATTATGATATTGCATTATTTTTACGGTTGTTTTGATTGTGGTCTCTATAATCTTAGACACTTTTTTAAGCTCATTATGACTTCTCTAATGGTTTCCGAATATTTTAATTCTCTTATATTCCTAAGATTTTTCTTCGGCTTTAAGTGCCCTTGTAATATCGAAGAATTCGTCGATTTTTTTCTAATTCATTAGTTCAATTTCCGGATAAGAACTTTTATCATGATTTTACTTCAAATAGCGTTTAATTTTCAAGAGTAGTTTAGGCGGGTACTAGCTTTCTGAATGGATTGTTTTTTTCCTTCTTCTAGTCGTTTCCAAAATTCTTCCGGCTATGTTTTTAGAGTTTTATATTCGCGTAATTGTTTCAGTATCCAATTTTTATTTCCTTATTTTTTCATTAAAATAAATATGAGAACTTTCTAATCCATCGTACAATGATCATGTGCAAACAAGAAGTTTTATCTTACAAGATCTTGGAAATTTTGAAGAACATCTTGCAAGATAATGCACGCTCATTTTTGTTCGCAATTACGGTACTGATGTTCTGAACTTCACTAATACCTACTCAAGTTCAAATTAAATCTCAGATTGCAAACAAACAAACAAACAAGCGAACGCACCCGAGGGTTCTACATTGGGCTTATGTTGATTTGACTTCGTTTTGCCTTCTTTTCTAGTTCTTTTCCTCCTGTGGCTGTTAAGGTTAATGTTTTGACTCATCTCTTTCAGTTCAGCAATCAGTCTCTCTTTCTCCTTCTCCAGCTGAACACTTTCACTCACTCGTTCTTCTTGTTTCATCAGGTTGATCAGGTCACCGGAGTCTCGCATTACATACGGCGAAAAGTCCTAGAACAAAAAAAAAAAACAAAAAATAATCATCCATTTTGAATTGTTTAGTTTATTAGTTGAGACATCACAAAAGTACAAATAATTATACTTTTAGCATCACGTGCAGAAAAAAATATGTTGGTATTGTAATGTTTGTATGAACAGAAAACAATCCTCTTTTTGGTGAAATATCGTTAATTTCAGATAAAAATTACCCTTTCACTATTTCAAGATCAACTTTAATAAAAACTCAATATGCTATTAAAGCATCGCCGAAGCTTGCAGAAAAATATGGCAAAATTTTATTGCCTAAAATTGTTGTCTATGTTATATTTCTCCCAAAATTTGTACTTCAAAATATGTTTCAGTATTCAGTGATCATCAACAAAGAAAGATCAATAGAAAACAGCAAATAAACAAAAAAAAATGCAACAGTGAATAAATCGCGGCTGCTGTTGATAAAAAACGTTAGGCGAATTCGTTCACTTCGTTGCTAGAACGAAAACTTGAACGAGGAGGCTCGTTAATGTGCGTTTGCGCATTATGTTCCCAACTCGATCATCCATTTTTTGATTTTATGGTCTACCAAATGAGGACGAGATGGAAACGTTCAAAAAGGCCTATAATTTGCAAAAAATTGACGCATGAATGAAAAAAGCTTTAAACTCAAACCATACTAATCAAATTAACTTGTACTTCACTACAAAAATGTGACCTGTTCCCATTGAAACCAGTAAAAAGTAGACAAAAATAACAAAGAAGGCAAAGTTAAAAAAAGTTAAGATTAATTAAGTCATGAAAATCATTAGCTATCAGTTAAAAAAAGTTCAATTAAATCTCCTTAGGAAGGCTTGCCATAAGACCTCTAATTATACAGACTCTAGAAACAAAACGACAAACGAAGGTACAAGTCACAAAAACTACTGAAGTTTGCTAAAAAAAAAACGGTGTCGAAGCTGTTGAAATAAAAGGCACTCACTGAAAACATTAGATTGTTCACATGTACCATCTTTCAAAGCAATTAATGTGATATTAGTTACCTTTCAGTAAAACAATAAAGTGGCAAGACAAACAGGAAGCTGAAAAAGGCAAATGGCTGGCAATAGAGAAGAATTATAAAAACATGCAGCATCAAAGCCACATAACAATTACTTAATTAGTAGAACCGCAATAAAGGTTAAACTCGAATGGATTAGCTAGATGAAGCGATACGGAGCTACAACTTAAAAAAAACAAAATAAGTGACTCAGCTCAAATATCCATGGTTATTTTTGAGAACAAATACTTTTTAAAACTGACTACAAACAAGACTTCAACTTATTGATACCACATATACTAACTTTTAACTCCATAGGAAGCAAATTTGGTTTGTCATTAGTACAACTAAGTCTTAAGTCTGCAAAATAACATCGAATACAGGTAGAACTCAAAATTTCGCAAACATTTTTACGCAAACACAGTTTTGAAGAGATAAAAACAATGAGATTCTTAATACAACTATAGCATACAATCATTGAGACTCACATGCGCATATATGCGACCTTTCAACAGCACCCGAATGCAATCCGAACAATTTTTGGATAGCAAACATCCACTACTAGACCAAAATTAGTCTTGTTATTGCTACCCTTCATTAAAAAGGCTGCATTATTTCTCTAACATTTAGCGAATAGATAAATTGACAACAAAAAATCAATAAATCAAAATAAATAAAATTTGGATAATTAGCCAGTTAAATTAAGCGTTCGAAATTTTACCTCCAGAACGCTCTCGTAGGAAGCAAAAAAATGATGAGTGATCAAATTTTTGTCTACAGAATGTTGCCTTAACTGCCCTGCACAGTGAAGTTGGTTTTCCAGAGTTATAAAAATAAGATTTAATTGAGTGAGTAGGTAAGTATGCCTAAAAAATTTCATATGTAATTGACCTTTTTATCCAATCTCATACAAACCACCCAAAAATTATATTTCCTTTTCAGCCGTTAGTTTACGCCTGCACAGTTCTATGGAGGGAGCGGTGGGGTTGTGGGAAGATGCTGGCAAAGGCCGAGTAAGTTGCGGCTCGAATTCCAAGAATCGCATTTCACATCATGAATTTAAGTCTCCTCATAAGTATCGGGGAATCACAAACAAACAGACTAAAAACCTTCAAGAGGACATTTCAGCAACTCAATGCCATCAGGCGCTACCTCTTGATCTTATTTTTGCGGTTGAAAAATCAAATGATCATACGCAAATTGGTTGTAAAAAAATTAAAGACGTGCAGGGCTAATAAATATGAGAAAATATGAGAAAATGATTTTTCTATACGTTTAGGATAAATTATAACAGGAGGAGTGTCAAGTTTTCGGATTAGTAAAAAAAACTGATATTCTGTAATCTTTTGAAAAAAATATGAGCACAGAAAAAACGTCTCAAAAATATTATTGTCCACCAAAAGGAGGAAGTCGAGCTATATTTTGGCTATAGTTTAATTCATCTATTTATCACCACATGATGTGTTGTCAAGTAGCGCATTGTGATGCATAGATTAGATTTTAAAAAAATGGTTAATTGTATAGATTTAAGAAAATAGCACGTGCGCCTGGGGGCGTAAAAAATTTAAGCCCACTAAGCTTGGGGGGGGGGGTGGGTGGGGCGAATCAGAATACATCCAGATTTTTAATGTCACCTGCAAACGCTAAAATAAAAACATACCACTGATTTGAGCCTTCCGTCGTCAGAAACAACCCAATGAGTAGAGGACAGGGCTAATTGTACGCATGTTGACATCACAACCAAACTTGTCATCAAAAACCACCAAACGAAACTGACAACGTTCAGACAAGAACTGTTGCTTCTGTGTCTTGAAGTAATCATAACAAATCATAACTAATCATAACAAGTAATCATAAATTTTTGAGTGGAAAAGCACTTTGGACCATCAGTTTTGCAAAAAAAAACAAATTGAAGCAAATGTTTGCAGCAACCTTGATTACAGCTTTGTTTAATAAAAAAGTGAAAAAAAACATCTCGTTTGTTATAATTTTAACAGATATTTAACCATGTTCATTGTAAATTATTTTGCTACATAAAGCGGCTATATTACAGAACGAATAAAACTTTTATGCTAACGTTTGTAGGCACCCTCCTGTGTACTAGCTCTCGATTTTAAACTGAACCTTTCTGTTTTCTGTCCATGACAATTAGCCCTTTCGAGTGGCGACAGCGTGGCAATTATCAACAAACAAAATGGCTTAGTCATCTTTTCTGCGGAAGCTGAGAAAAAGAGAATTAAAACTTATTTAAAACTTCACGCCTTAGTGAAAATCAAACAGTTTTAGCGGGAATAACGCATGAAGAGTAAAAAAATTGCTATAAGTAGATTTTTGGTATTATAGTGTATAGTGCAGAAAATATTCGCGTGAGCTGCTCACTTTGTTGAACGGAAAATTGAGCTGAACCAAAATTTTCGAAAAAATATTCTACTACCTCACACAATTCGGTGGGTAAAAAGTAAAATTTAATCTCCGCGATTATCTGCTTCAATAAATCGCAAATTTTCTGACCCCGACTTAGATAGAAAGATAGACTTTGCTGCAACCATTGAAAAATATACAGCTTTTCGCTGCTTTTTGATGGAGCAAAAAAAGCATTGGACATTTAATTCGACGCCGGTAAATACCGATAGGTGTGCCTGTGGTAATTTTTGGTTATTTTTACGACTTGAAATGAAGTTTTGCAGAAGTCCTTTTTTAAAATCGGTTTTACTGGAGTGAACTTTAAAGCAAGAAAAGAAACGCGTGAAAATATTTGAAGTGGCTGGGAATTCTGAACAAAATTGATGAGTGGAGAGAAAAGGGAATGGTTTTTTTGTTAATACCACTGTTTTTGAGAGAGCGAGAAATTGAGGTGTGAAATAAATTTCTGTAAGCGAGCAAAATTTTTTGTTCACCTGCGGCTTTTTAAAACAGTTTAAAAAATTAATTATGATATTGCATTATTTTTACGGTTGTTTTGATTGTGGTCTCTATAATCTTAGACACTTTTTTAAGCTCATTATGACTTCTCTAATGGTTTCCGAATATTTTAATTCTCTTATATTCCTAAGATTTTTCTTCGGCTTTAAGTGCCCTTGTAATATCGAAGAATTCGTCGATTTTTTTCTAATTCATTAGTTCAATTTCCGGATAAGAACTTTTATCATGATTTTACTTCAAATAGCGTTTAATTTTCAAGAGTAGTTTAGGCGGGTACTAGCTTTCTGAATGGATTGTTTTTTTCCTTCTTCTAGTCGTTTCCAAAATTCTTCCGGCTATGTTTTTAGAGTTTTATATTCGCGTAATTGTTTCAGTATCCAATTTTTATTTCCTTATTTTTTCATTAAAATAAATATGAGAACTTTCTAATCCATCGTACAATGATCATGTGCAAACAAGAAGTTTTATCTTACAAGATCTTGGAAATTTTGAAGAACATCTTGCAAGATAATGCACGCTCATTTTTGTTCGCAATTACGGTACTGATGTTCTGAACTTCACTAATACCTACTCAAGTTCAAATTAAATCTCAGATTGCAAACAAACAAACAAACAAGCGAACGCACCCGAGGGTTCTACATTGGGCTTATGTTGATTTGACTTCGTTTTGCCTTCTTTTCTAGTTCTTTTCCTCCTGTGGCTGTTAAGGTTAATGTTTTGACTCATCTCTTTCAGTTCAGCAATCAGTCTCTCTTTCTCCTTCTCCAGCTGAACACTTTCACTCACTCGTTCTTCTTGTTTCATCAGGTTGATCAGGTCACCGGAGTCTCGCATTACATACGGCGAAAAGTCCTAGAACAAAAAAAAACAAAAAATAATCATCCATTTTGAATTGTTTAGTTTATTAGTTGAGACATCACAAAAGTACAAATAATTATACTTTTAGCATCACGTGCAGAAAAAAATATGTTGGTATTGTAATGTTTGTATGAACAGAAAACAATCCTCTTTTTGGTGAAATATCGTTAATTTCAGATAAAAATTACCCTTTCACTATTTCAAGATCAACTTTAATAAAAACTCAATATGCTATTAAAGCATCGCCGAAGCTTGCAGAAAAATATGGCAAAATTTTAATGCCTAAAATCGTTGTCTATGTTATATTTCTCCCAAAATTTGTACTTCAAAATATGTTTCAGTATTCAGTGATCATCAACAAAGAAAGATCAATAGAAAACAGCAAATAAACAAAAAAAAATGCAACAGTGAATAAATCGCGGCTGCTGTTGATAAAAAACGTTAGGCGAATTCGTTCACTTCGTTGCTAGAACGAAAACTTGAACGAGGAGGCTCGTTAATGTGCGTTTGCGCATTATGTTCCCAACTCGATCATCCATTTTTTGATTTTATGGTCTACCAAATGAGGACGAGATGGAAACGTTCAAAAAGGCCTATAATTTGCAAAAAATTGACGCATGAATGAAAAAAGCTTTAAACTCAAACCATACTAATCAAATTAACTTGTACTTCACTACAAAAATGTGACCTGTTCCCATTGAAACCAGTAAAAAGTAGACAAAAATAACAAAGAAGGCAAAGTTAAAAAAAGTTAAGATTAATTAAGTCATGAAAATCATTAGCTATCAGTTAAAAAAAGTTCAATTAAATCTCCTTAGGAAGGCTTGCCATAAGACCTCTAATTATACAGACTCTAGAAACAAAACGACAAACGAAGGTAGAAGTCACAAAAACTACTGAAGTTTGCTAAAAAAAAACGGTGTCGAAGCTGTTGAAATAAAAGGCACTCACTGAAAACATTAGATTGTTCACATGTACCATCTTTCAAAGCAATTAATGTGATATTAGTTACCTTTCAGTAAAACAATAAAGTGGCAAGACAAACAGGAAGCTGAAAAAGGCAAATGGCTGGCAATAGAGAAGAATTATAAAAACATGCAGCATCAAGCCACATAACAATTACTTAATTAGTAGAACCGCAATAAAGGTTAAACTCGAATGGATTAGGTAGATGAAGCGATACGGAGCTATAACTTAAAAAAAAACAAAATAAGTGACTCAGCTCAAATATCCATGGTTATTTTTGAGAACAAATACTTTTTAAAACTGACTACAAACATAAGACTTCAACTTATTGATACCACATATACTAACTTTTAACTCCATAGGAAGCAAATTTGGTTTGTCATTAGTACAACTAAGTCTTAAGTCTGCAAAATAACATCGAATACAGGTAGAACTCAAAATTTCGCAAACATTTTTACGCAAACACAGTTTTGAAGAGATAAAAACAATGAGATTCTTAATACAACTATAGCATACAATCATTGAGACTCACATGCGCATATATGCGACCTTTCAACAGCACCCGAATGCAATCCGAACAATTTTTGGATAGCAAACATCCACTACTAGACCAAAATTAGTCTTGTTATTGCTACCCTTCATTAAAAAGGCTGCATTATTTCTCTAACATTTAGCGAATAGATAAATTGACAACAAAAAATCAATAAATCAAAATAAATAAAATTTGGATAATTAGCCAGTTAAATTAAGCGTTCGAAATTTTACCTCCAGAACGCTCTCGTAGGAAGCAAAAAAATGATGAGTGATCAAATTTTTGTCTACAGAATGTTGCCTTAACTGCCCTGCACAGTGAAGTTGGTTTTCCAGAGTTATAAAAATAAGATTTAATTGAGTGAGTAGGTAAGTATGCCTAAAAAATTTCATATGTAATTGACCTTTTTATCCAATCTCATACAAACCACCCAAAAATTATATTTCCTTTTCAGCCGTTAGTTTACGCCTGCACAGTTCTATGGAGGGAGCGGTGGGGTTGTGGGAAGATGCTGGCAAAGGCCGAGTAAGTTGCGGCTCGAATTCCAAGAATCGCATTTCACATCATGAATTTAAGTCTCCTCATAAGTATCGGGGAATCACAAACAAACAGACTAAAAACCTTCAAGAGGACATTTCAGCAACTCAATGCCATCAGGCGCTACCTCTTGATCTCATTTTTGCGGTTGAAAAATCAAATGATCATACGCAAATTGGTTGTAAAAAAATTAAAGACGTGCAGGGCTAATAAATATGAGAAAATATGAGAAAATGATTTTTCTATACGTTTAGGATAAATTATAACAGGAGGAGTGTCAAGTTTTCGGATTAGTAAAAAAAACTGATATTCTGTAATCTTTTGAAAAAAATATGAGCACAGAAAAAACGTCTCAAAAATATTATTGTCCACCAAAAGGAGGAAGTCGAGCTATATTTTGGCTATAGTTTAATTCATCTATTTATCACCACATGATGTGTTGTCAAGTAGCGCATTGTGATGCATAGATTAGATTTTAAAAAAATGGTTAATTGTATAGATTTAAGAAAATAGCACGTGCGCCTGGGGGCGTAAAAAATTTAAGCCCACTAAGCTTGGGGGGGGGGGGGTGGGTGGGGCGAATCAGAATACATCCAGATTTTTAATGTCACCTGCAAACGCTAAAATAAAAACATACCACTGATTTGAGCCTTCCGTCGTCAGAAACAACCCAATGAGTAGAGGACAGGGCTAATTGTACGCATGTTGACATCACAACCAAACTTGTCATCAAAAACCACCAAACGAAACTGACAACGTTCAGACAAGAACTGTTGCTTCTGTGTCTTGAAGTAATCATAACAGCCGACTTCTTTCCGCTTGAGGTTTTTGTTCGAATGCTAGAGTGACAGAAAGATGAAGATAGGTGTCCAATTTTATCGGATTTTCTGGTAGTATCTTCAAGTGTAACCTCAAAGTGAGTAGTAAATGTTTTCAGCATCGCAAGTTGGAGCAAAAAATCGACATGAAAAGTAATAAAAATACTTAATATGCATCAAAATATTGCGCTCTAACAAACAGCCTCGATCTTGGATAACGGTTTAATAGCGACAGTTGGTGGGTAAAACGGTAGTAAAAAATTGCAGAAAATGAAGCAAGTCAAATTGAAGAGCAGCGTTGCGTTGATAATATTGAGACAAAACTGACGGCAGTTAGTATCCGATTTTTAATATATTTTACCGAAAGCAGGGGATTTTTATTATACCTGCATTTACCGGCAAAATACCTGCATTTACTGCAAAAAATTTGCAAATATTTTCCTTTTAAAGGCGAAAGAGATAAGCGTAATAAAAAGTACAATGTCTGCAAGAGGGCTAAAACGTTCTCGTAAACAATAACCCAACTTAGTAAACGGTGAAATTCGAAATAGAGTGAATAACCAAAATATAAATATGTACTAATTTACCCCCTTTTGCAAGAGTCTAAATCATGCAATAACACATAGATCAATATCTTCACATAAATTTGTTAGTTTGTTGACTATTTCGGCTTGCTATGTAGTAACACAACAAAACCCATTGCAGTAAGGCAGGTCAAAGGTCATTTTAATGTTGGGTTAATATTGGTCAAATACCAAGGGAGCAAACAGAAATCTTCACTTTATGTAGCTATGACATTTTGGGTTTAGATGTTTGCCCACCATATGGATAAAAGTGTATCACAGTTGTGACCGTAAGTTGGGCTTCGTAACATCATTAGCAACACCTGAAATTAATCATCAATTTAAGATTAGAGCATTATATTGAACAGTTTTAACAATCTTGTAAGAATCTTGTTCGAACTGAGCTGAAGAGTAAAAAATAATATCAAATTCAATATGAACGAAACTTGTGCAAAATAAACGTATAAATTAACAACAAAATTGATCTAAGATAGAAAAATTACATTAATGGCCTTTGCTTTAAGCTATACTTTTATACCAAAAATCGTTAAAAATTTGCAAAGTAACGAAAAATGAAGTTGAAAAAAGAGTGTTTAATAATTCATAAAGTCTGATTTATCCAAGTAGTAGAAAACTGCAAACGTGGCCAAAAACTATACGCTGATTTTTTAGAAAAATATATACACGCACGCTTTGTGTATTATAGCGTCGAGTAATATTTTATGTTGTGTCAGATATGGTTGAAAAACAGCTTAAAATGTATGCATTAAACCATCACAGCAAGCCATAGATAAAACATTAAAAAGAAAAATAATTTCAAGCCGATATAGACTAAGAACAATAAAAACAGTATATATCACACAGCCGAAAAAGATGGGAAATTAGACCTAAAAATGATTTTTTAAATTTAAAATAAGCAAAAATACTTTGCAAACAAAATTCCCAGGAAAAAATGAAACAGAAAAAGGTGAAGCTAAAATGATTTCAAATTGATAACAAATTCTGAATCATATAATACGGGAATTCATTCACATATCTGCTAGAAAAAAATTATATGCTGAACTTCCTAATATCTTTGCTAATATATCGTAAGCAGTCATATATTAAATATTTATAAGGATTGAAAAGTAACCGCAATACATTTTGCAGGTCATTTTAAGTGGATGACAGCGAAAGTGAAACACAAATATAATCTATGATAAAGATATAATTATTTGCTAAATATTGTATTATTGTTTACCAAAGTCGCTGAATTAGCAGGGTTGACTATGGTCCGAAACGAAATTGATCAACACAGTTGGGGAAAATATTTGCAAGATTTTTCAACGGAAAT
Organism: Convolutriloba macropyga; assembly: GCF_964194025.1. Classification (NCBI taxonomy): domain Eukaryota; kingdom Metazoa; phylum Xenacoelomorpha; order Acoela; family Convolutidae; genus Convolutriloba; species Convolutriloba macropyga. Next base: position 40,833,523 of record NC_134481.1, on the reverse strand, counting down.
ACACCCCGGTGTTTACAAAACTATCGAGTTGGTTTCTTTGGTTTCACAAAAATAACATCTGCTAGGGTATCAATTAATTAAGAGGCAACATCCGTTTATTTTATCAACAAAGTACGTCATTTGTCAGCTCCTTTTCAGTTCCTATGACAGAGTGATGCTTTCTAGGTTGTTGTTTAGTTTTAACTCCAGTATCTTCGGAGTAAAAAGCGGGTTCAAAGCCATTTACTTTTAAACAAAAGTTGTTTATGGTGTCAGGACAATTTACCCAAATCCCTTATACCCTATGCAATTATATCCAATGCACTTGGATATTTTTGTTCATTAACGCGACTACAAATTAGCAGTCGCTCTTACAATATATTTTAAGATACTTAATGGCTATGGCGATGCCTCAGCGGCCCACGGGACTTGATGTGACCCACGGGAAACTATCACAAACGAACAGGGGATTAAACTATCCGCTTGAGAATGTTGTTAAAACATACCAGTAATAGCGACTGCTAATTTGTATTCGGATTACTTTTTTAAAAATTTATCAAAACACAGAAATTTCCACTCTCTATTATCGAGCTACTCAATTGATTAAAAACCACCGAAAACTCGCACTGCATAGTGTCCTCATAAAGCAATAAGTTTGAGATTAAAATGTTTGAGACAATGTTTATGGCAACCATTCCAAATAATCGATCTTCCATAATTTTGTCTTTTGTTCTGTCATGTGTATTACTGTCTTGTGTTCTGCAAATTATATTATTGTCGTGTACTGCCATTATGAGAGGTTGATCTTAAAAGAGGAACTTGGTGTCCCCGTTGATGATCCTAGCGTTATTAAATTTATACGAAAAGGCTAAATACATCTATCTATCTATCATAAAAATATATTTTTTTTAACATTGAGGAAAGTAATTTGGGCGAGAAGCGATTAGGGAACTGTAGAACTGCTGAGCACAAACGAGCAATGATAAATGATCAATACATGGCACAAAAACCACAAAATACGGTACAACAAATGAGCGTCAAAAACTTCTTTTAGTTTATAAGCAACTATCTGATTGTAATTACAGAGTGGGTTTACCTCTAACCACATGGAAGAGATTAGGTCTCATAGTTTTTTCTTTAAAAAAGAAAAAAACCAATACAACAAACTGCTACAGCAAGTAGCTAACACAGCCATCTATTTCTCCATTTGACAATAAAACTAGTGGAAATTGAAATATTAGAAATAAGAAATGAAACGAGTAAAAATTGAAAAATTAGATAAAAAAAGAGAAAAACTGTCCTTTTCATTTGTTCATTTCGAAAGAACTGTAGTATTTCAGCTGAAAATATCCGGAACATTATAAACCCTCTCCAAATCTAGAGATTACTTTAGGCCCTAAAAATATCTGTGAATTGTCCTAGTCAAGTATTGCTCGTATTTGTCTTAACTAATAAGTAGGGACATTATTGTAAGCATTTCAAAAAGTTCAAAGAGGCTAGGAAATTCTGAAATGCTTTTGTCCATATATTCAGATTATAAAACCTAATTTTCCAACTAATCTGAGTAAAATTATTCACCTCTTAACAATGAAAATTAAGAACTTGAGACTGCTTAAAACGATCCTCTTTCAGCAGTCATAAAAAAGGACTGAAGTCTTCTCTATTTTCCTCTACAAATTCTAATTACGAACAAAAAGTAAGTATACATAACATTTCACAGAAGACATACCAATTCCCTATATCATTAAAAAGAACTAATAAAAACAGCATGCCCTAATTATTTATTGGGAAAAACACAAACTAAGTTCTTTAAAACAGATTTGATAAGAACATTGAAAAATGAAGGTTTAACAACAGGAGCACTAATTGGTTCCATGCATCGCTCAATTACAGACGCATCATAATATTTGTCAAAGATGCAAAAAAAACATCACTAAGCAAAACCCAGAGAAGACAAGTGCCTCAGTCCATCGGACACACAAACGAACATTGCACTAATGCGTTTTTCTTTACTATTAATGGTTTTCGTATCGTTATAGTGGTGATTAACATTATTGAAATGCCAACCAAAGATGGACCTATTCATTGTTGGTAAAAATTTCAATTTAATTTTCAACGATTAAACGTTTTAAAAACTGGATGTCACTCCTGTTGTCCAAACTCGAGAGATAAGTTAAGTAACTTTTAAAACAACAGCACAGCTAATTGTGAAAAGTGATTATCATAGCTTAACTCTTTAGAATCATACTCAAATTCAGAAAGGCAATGGCGATCAAATCAATTCATATTATACGGCATCGAACTCCATTTGAGTGACTATTGATGTTGTTTAGATCCTTAGTACTTTCACACTTAGATTTAAGAGCATTATTTTATAAAAACCCGATCAATATAAAAATACAGATAAATGAACCGATAAACTGCGAAACCATAAAGAACAACACAATCACAATAATTGCTTCAAATATTATTCGAGAGCAATTAAACAGGATTAAATCGGCAATTTAAAATTGTACCACTTGTACCTCAATTTGTTTTCTATGTTTAGCAGTCGCATAACCTCATCATAATTTGAAAAATTTCCAGAGAAATAACCGTTGAAGATAATTAACTTGGTAATTAACCTTGTTAAACATGTTTTAGTTAATAATAATACAAGTTATTTTCTATATAAATAAGTTATTCTCTCACTGCCGGTTCACATCAACAAACGTTCGAATTTATTTTTCCCAATTTCTTGTCCCAACTCGTGTAACATTCTGCCACAAATATAAGACCAGCCATCAGTTGACAAAAGGCAAAACTTTTTTTATATTTCTTCAGGTACCACTGACTTCCAAGTTCTTAAAAAGTCATTTAAAAAGCAGCAAAAAGTCAAGAAAAATATATTGTAAAATTTGTTTATCAAATTAACGAGGCCGGGCTACTCATCTGGGCTACAAACTACCTGAAAGATAATAAACTGAAAAAATCTGAACAGATTTTGTTTTAATCTATTCAAAATATGTGTAGAGTATAGCTTGTCCTTAAGGCTGCCTATCGTTTAAAAATTTGGATCTACTCTGTCCCCCCCTAGTGTTTTTATGACCCCCAGTTACAAATTATATGTTGTTACATAGCACGTTACTATGTAAAAAAATAGTACGTGCACCTGGGGGTCATAAAAGATTACTAAGCTGGGGGGGGGGGGCAAAACAGAACAGATCCAAAATTTGATGCAATTAATGCCCAAACCCTATTTGCAAGGGCCATTGTGCTAATAAACTCTAAAAAGCTAACTAAAATAAATTACTTAAAGCCATTAATAAACTCTACGAAAGACAAGAACCACCACACCTATCTTTTGAGACCCTCAAACCTCTACCACCCAATAAGGAAAGCAAACTGAAACTTTTCCTCCGCTACCGCAACTTCAGCGTCTGTTATTTCGCCTTCAGTTTCATCTTCTGTTTGTTCCGGTTCCTTCATACTCTCATTAGCGACTGCTGGCACTAACCGGAGGCTACAATTAGCTCCAGTAATAGCCACATAAATGGAGTTAGCGTTCTCGTACCATGATATCTTTTTGTCGACACTCCAGAGGTCTACTTTTTTAAGCAAAACTGTAACCGTTTTATTGCTAACAGTCCATAAAATGAGAACGTCCGGGCCGTAGCACGATGACGCGTCCATGGACCGGACCCCGTGGAAGGAAACTGGAATCATTTCGAATTTGGTTTCGTGGGTGTCGACTTTGAATATGGAGCAAGATTGGGGTTCAAAGAAGCACAAACAGGACCAGGAGGTGCAACTCATATTGATTAAGGGTTTATCGTAACAGGGAACTCTGAGCATGTGTGAGTGTGTAAACCGAATCACCTTCAGTGAAGTGATGTTTACATAAATTTATATTTTCAAGGAAAAATAGCAAAATTACAGTTTCAAAGGAAAAGGATATTGACATTATTAGCCGACGCTAGGGCGATGTGACAATATAACGGGGTTGGGCTAAAATATAGAAATGGGGAAAAACGGAAGCTGCATTTCTGAAAGAACTTATTTGTCCACCATATGTAACATTTATTTGCAAGTTAGATAATAGGAATTCAATTAACAAAATTTTAAACTTACAGATGAAAAAGACAAACAATGAGATCACAGAGTTTTCAGTTTGCATGAATAAAGTATTCAATGTTAAGAATATTTAATGATCATACTAAAATATAAACATAAAATTTTCATCACACCAATAATTTGAAAACAACAATTTCAAGTGAACCCAAAATTCACAGGAAAAAAAAAACGAGAAGTGAAACGCCATTAATCGGATTTGGACAATTGCCAGTAGAATGACTTAGAAGCGAACAAAATGCAAACTACCGTTCAAATATGAACAGAACCACCAGAAAAACTGAAAACGAGCCAGAGAGTGGTTCAAAAATAATATCTAAACAAACCTCACCTAAATCAGAAATAAGGAAGAAAAATGAGAAATAAGAAAAATACAGTTTAATGAAACAATGAAAAAGTTGTAGAACGCAAGCACTATTTTTAATTTAGGATTGTTGGTGGGCGGGAATGGGGGAGGGGGTTGGGCGGGGTCTGCGCGTAGGTGGGAAGATAGCCGCGAGTAGGTAGGTAACCGGGGTGCGAGTGTGGTGAGATTGTAGGTAGAAGTAGGTGAGGAGAGAGAGAGGGGGGGGGGGGGGTAGTTTGAATGGAGAGGAGTGACTGTTATGGGAAGAAAGTTCTCAAAATGACCTATCGACCTTGTATTATACCAAACGTTTCTAACAAATATATAATAAATACTAAGCTATCTTTAACTCAACGTTCAAAAACAGAACTTAACGTTCATAAACTGAAGTCAGGCAATGTTTGAAAATAAAGAAGTCAGCGCTCCAGCCAAGAACAAACTTGCTTCATCTTTTAAAAAAAGCTGGAGAAAACCAATACTCCTATTTATGTAGAAAAACCTGTAGAATATCATAACTCCTCTACGGGTCGCAAAACAAGCAGTATCTGCAAAAGAGCAAAGGAAATCCAGGATAAAATGTGAATCGTACTCTTTCTTCATTGTCAGAAAATTAAGTGGAAACTTATAGTGATCCCTTTTTTTTATCTCAAAGATACTATAACCCGAGGGGACTGTAATGGACAGAAAAGGGCTACATAAAGACTCAAAAAGCAAAATCAAAAAATGTCAATCGAGATAATTCAAAATCATCAAAAGTTTCTTTCGATGAATTATCAGCCTTGAATGCCCAATTTTAAAGACACTAGATCTTCATTTCGATTGTAAATGATGAAAAAACCAATAAAGATTTTCACTATAAGATAATTGTGTCAAACCACACAATTAAAAAACAAACGATTTTTGAGAAAACTGACCAAAATTAATAAAAACTAAAATAACACAGAAGCAAAATAGGAAAACTTAAAGTAGATCCACGTTAAAATCAAGAAAATCGCTTCTAAGCATACAACGCATAACCCTCAAATAACCAATGTAGAAGCAAAAATAGCAAATAAAAAAAATCAAGAATGTCAAAAAACAGCTTATCAATGAGCAATGAGGCCGCAATGAAATATCAGTAGTTGTTGTTGTAGCTGTCGCACAGAGCTGCAATTCACAGGTAATTTTGGCGGGATACCGGCGATTATTGCCGTTTTTAACTGGTACCCTAGATTGCATTTGTGCCAAAATAAAAATAGGTATATTAGTAGTAGTGTGAAACTGCCTATCCACAACTGAGACATATGAAACATCAGTTCAGTGATGACCTTGCTTTCTTCGTCCCAATAAGACCAGTTCAGGGACTGGTCACAGTGGACGAAAGGCCAGAGGAACGTGTCCACGAAGGGATAGTCAACTGGAGTCATCAATTTCGAGTCAACATCAAACAACTGCGCTGTTTTGTTTTTCATCAGGAGCAGAATTCGAAGTCTATTGTAGGACAGAAGATAAACTGACTCAACAATTTCGAAGCTTTCGTACTTTTCAACCAGCTCGGGATTCAAACGTTCCAGATGTCCGGATTCGTCAATTTTTCCTTCTTGAATGCAAATTCCACGTCTGGAATGGGTAATCTGGAAACACCTGCTGAGGTCACTTCCAACTGCGAAAAAACTGTTTCCTTTACGAGGTAAAAACTGACGTTTTTAAACAAATCTACCAATTTATTGACTGTAAAGGCTAGCTAGACTCAATTTTTGATAGCTTACATTACCAAACATTATCATTGTCGAAACACGCATTACGCTAGTATACAAGCTTAAAAATATGTTTAAATTGCTCTTTTTTCGAAGACGTATTGTTTAGTTCACAAAAGTTTCAAAAACACAAATAATTTCAATGGAAATACCAAAACTTACAAATGTTTGTTTAAACACGCATTTGGCTAGAGCATAAATGCTTAAAAAAGGAAACATTTTAGAAAGAAAGAAAGAAAAAATTTATTTCGCTAATACGAGGACAAATTACGAGATCCTGAGACCTGTTTAAAAATGCCCATATACACACAACGGTATTCAAATTCAGAAAGCAAAAACAAACTTCACTTACTCATTATTACTGACTAAACACGAGCTTTTCAATTTGTGACAGAACATTACTTTGTACGCTTACTTAAAGAAATATGAAAAAATTTGCAGAGATATGGAAACAGATTCCTAGGAATGAACTCTCTGCGCCTCTATCATCCCCGTTTTCACTTCCGGACATCTCAACAAAGACGTTAGGCAGACACAGCAATGTTATAGCCTCGTGCTCGTACCGTGTGACCAAATTGTCAAGACAACCAACACCCGCAAACTTCTCCGGGTTCAACTTCAACCTGCTCAATTCGTCCTGATTTTCAATAAGGTCATCAAAATCAATTCTCAGCTTCGGAAGACTTTTCACAACTTGGACATCCGATTCGCTCAAAAGCGCTTTGAAATCATCTTGTAGTTTTATATTCGCTTCATACCAGTCGATAATTTTCAGCTCGGCTTTTCGAAATTCCTCAAATCGCTCATTTATCTCCGAAACTATTTTTTCTTTAAGCTGTTCAATTTTGTGCTCTACGTAATCGATCAGGACATTAACTTTGACTTTATGATTTCTCATTATAATTACAGCTGTGTCTCTCATTTCTCTCGATTTCGGCTCGTGCTTTTCCAAAGTGCGCAAGAACTGCTCAATTTTGGATCTCATGTCCAGAGCTCGTTGGTCCAGAGATTCGAACTCATGCATGCTATGGTTCCGAAGACATTTCGAACACAAAGCCGTATCACACGTTTTGCAATACTCAGAATGAATGTGGTTATGTTTGTCGCAAATTGTCGGTTCCTGACCGTCGCCGTTCGTAATTTTGTGACCCTTCATAGTATGAACAAGTATACACGTTTCGCAATGGTACTCGAACAGACCATTGTCGCTATCAACTAAATCGTCGGTGCATTCTTCACATTTGAAGAGAAATTGGGGAGCACTGATTTCTTGACAGTTACTGCAACTGAACGGGTTCAACTGACCAATGGGTTCCTCGAAGGATCCCAAAAACGGCTCGTCCATTTTTACGCTTCTTTCAGTTCAAACCGCACAGAACGACAACTAACCAAACTAACCCATTATAACAAAAGCAACACTTGCAGTGAAATTTATCAATAATCTCAGACGCCAACAAATACACTGTTGAGCAACATACGTTAAAGTAGGTTCCAAAGAAATTTTAAGGTGTTCCAGAAACCCAATTGGAAAAGGGGAGAATTTCTACAGCTCAAAACTATACAGAGAGAGTCAACTGTGTTTAAATTCAAATAGCTAACTATATTAACCTTATAACTAGATCACCAACTAGATCAAAACAACGAATCGCCAAAACCGACATATTAAAAATAAAAAATATTCTTAAATATATTTTGGTAAATAAACCACGAACATGATATACATCAACATATTAGAGATAAAGTAAAACAGAACCTCGTATCAATCACGCAAGTGCATTCTGTATAAAAATAATTCACGGTGGAAAACCAAAGTCTTCGTTGTTAGAAAATACCCGGGCCACATATCATATAACTTTCGTTGATTTCATACAACGTAAAACGTACGCTTCCAGGTCAAAAAAGATTTCTGATTTCTAGCTCCTCATATAAGGATCAGTTTAAAAAATGATTTGAATCCAAAAAGACTAATCATTATCTTCCTATTGATGACAAAAAGTTGTCAATTTGATGGACAAGAGTAGAAAAAAATTCTTTTAATCTCGCAGGTGATGTAGAAGGCTCATACAAAAAAGCTAACAATGTAACAGATGGGTATACAGATTTTTTTTAGAGAAAAAGGAATATAAAAGGTCATCAGGCTTAAGAAGGGAACAAAACTTCTTCGACACCATACGAAACCTTCAATAAACTGAAGACAACCTATTTCTTCAAAACACGCGTTATCGCCTAAAAGGACGACTCAAAGAAGTCAATGTTTTTGAAACTAAATGCCTTCAATTTTGAAAACACGAAATGTTGAAATTGTCAACAATTTACCCGGGTCATTCATCATTTAACTTTCGTTGATTTCATACAAGGTAAAAACATGATTCCAGGTCAATAAAAATTTTTGATTTTGCTACTCATATAAAGATCAGTTAAAAAATGATTTTAATCCGAAAACGCTATAAACATTATCTTGCTAATGATGACAAAAGTTGCAAAATTAGATTGACAAGCGTAAAAAAATCTTTTAATTTTATACAAAATAGCTACCAATGCAACAGATGGGATTATAAATTTTTAAAATTAAAAAAAATGCATCACAGAGGTCCTAAGGCTTAAGAGGGAAACTGAACTTCTTTGACACCATACGAAACGTTCAATAAAATGAACATTTTTTAAATTATAACTAAATATAATCATAAAAAGGAAAGAATTGTATGTAAAAAAGTCTAATAACATTAGTATCAGGGATCCTACATAATCAATTCACAAAAAAAGCGGGAACAAACAACAGACATGAAATCATCTCAAAGAAATTTTCTCAGGTAGAAATTTTTTATCAAGTAAGCAATTAAATTTCATCGAACAAACAATAACATCCAGAAACCAACCTCTATCCCGTTTTTAATCTAAATACTAAAGAGAAATATTGCACTAATTTAGAATAAATTGAGATGAGAAAATCAAATCACAAATTAGAGTTCCCAAATAGACAATCACGAGAACAATCATGCTCGCCTCTAAATCTCATCAAATGATTGATCATCTAAAAAATTGTTTATCAAATCATATAAAACCCAAATATGCAAAAAAAGATGAGAAAGCAGAACTTCAAATTCTAAAATTTTTGGTGCCAAAATTTGTCAATGACAACCTCCAGCAAATTGTAAAATACAATCTCCAAAAATCAACCTATTTCTTCAAAATACGCGTTATCTAAAATCCAGACAAGTGAAAAGAACTACAATTAAAAAGCGACTCAGCGAAATCAATGTTTTTGAAAATAAATTTGAAAACAATTTTTGAAAAACAATATGTTGAAATCATCATCAACAATTTCCTACCAATTATTCTTAGGAAAAAAAACATCAATGCATATGAAACACGAGGAGAAAGTAACCAGACTAACATCAATGCAAGTGAATAACAGAAATTAAAGAAAATTGAGACTCAGAAACAAACGGTCTTTCTGTTACGAAGTAAGCAATAAATTAGAATTACGAACTAAATTGAATGATTCTTCATCATAAGTTAATCACAATTGTTATAAATGAGACAAAGACTAAAATAATTGAAATAGAAATTAAAAAACCAATAGGAGAACCAAAAGAACTAAATAAATCCACGTGTTTCAGTACGAATCAGCTACGACGTTTTATTAGTAACATTATTTTGAGAAAAACGTGAAATCGACAAAAAAGTGGTCTAAACAATTGAGAATAACTCAACAAAAAAACAAAGAAGGAGGGGCAAAATTGTTTCAAAAATTTTAAAGTTTTCTAACAAAATTCTAAAATCCATTACCATCCAAGGGAACAGCGTCAAAAAATTAACTTATCCTCTCAAAAATACAATAGGATTTGTCACTAATCATTCTAAGTACACAAAAACTAAACAAAAAACTATAATCGTCAAAGTTCAGAAAATCAACAAATTTTTACAAAAAAATTCTAAGTAATCAATGCCATGAACTGAAAAATTAAAGGTTTATTTGAAGCTCTTGATTACTTCAATGAGACCGTGTCAATTTTGAGACTCAGTAACAGAAAGAACAAAAAGACGGCCACCACGAAATTTTTTAATGAAACAAATTTAGGTCAAAAACCAGTAGTTGCTCACATTCCATTTCAGACATTAGCATCAATGCACTATTGAGACACATACATCTTCCTTTGTCGGAAATCTACCTTTACCGGAACACTTTACCAGAAAGTAAGGAGAAGAAATCGAAAACGGAACTCAAATGACCGCACGCGAAAAAAATGCACTAAAACCCCAAAAATCAATAATTATTTACAAATCTGATTAATTCTCAAAATTTTTGAATTCTGACTAACACACCACTAGGACTTCTGTAGATAAACATAGCCCGCAGATTGCCGGAAAATAGCCGCGATAGACGCTTGGGGCCTTCCATGAATTGAAACAACTAAAGAGATTAGATAGACAGATCGACCACAAGTCCTTTAATAGACCACTAGCACTAGACTTTTTGGGTTAGCTTTGGACTGTCATTTTTATGAGACACATAAGCTCTCAGGAGAAAGCCCTAATAGAGCTTTTCAAAATTAGGATCTTTTCCGTTTGTGCCCCCTCAGCTTAGTGGGCGCATATTATTTGCACCCCTCAGATGCACGTGCAATAATTTTTACATAATGACTTACTATGAAATGGCACGTGTTCTGTAACTGGGGGGCGCATAACGTACTGGGGGCACAAACGGAGAAGATCCCAAAATTAATATTTGAAATCAAAAACTCAAGACTCTAAAAATCAAGAATTAGGGCATATATGTTTGGCACTACATAGATGCACACTATTGACCTTTTAACAAGTAAATGTTCATAAAACTTAAAGTTCCATAAGTGAGATCAGAAGTCATTTTTTCAGTGAGGTAAGTCTTTGAAAAAGTCAATTCCAAGATGTCAGGGTAAGACGAAATAAAAATCTGTTAGACGAAGTAAAAAAACATAGCAGGACAAGTCCTGAAATACAATTCCAAGAATTGAATGAAAAACTTAGAAGTACTCTACTTGATCCGCAGATCAATTGAACAATGCCGGCAAAAACACAAAAAAAATTATCTCAAAAAACTGAGAAACAAAACAAAAATATAATCATTGATAAAACTTTGAAGCTATTACCCATAAGGCAAAATTTGATCCCCCTTAAATATAACTATTTCAAAAAATGTTCAAAACCAGTTTTTGATTTTAGAAATTGCTGCAGTATTATATCTTCAAGACCTGAAAAAAATTCATTTGCCCTTGAAGTTCGATTAGCTCGAAAATGACCAAAATTTTTTTAAAAAAATGAAATCAATTTTAAAGAAATGATGCTGAAAATTGTAATATTAAAATCAAAAAAATCATTTCTGTGTCTCTAGAGGCTATCCAGTAACCCAATTTCAATAGGTTCAAAGATCGATAGGAAATAATTTTTTATAAAAATTTCAAATTCTTTCGAAATATTGAAAACCATTCAATTGCCCCCTAGCAACTATTTAATAACATACTACCAAACCCTGTATGATGTTATCTAGCTATTTAGGCCTGAAAAATTCTTTATGGAAATAAAAAAAACAAATATTTTGAAAAAACTTAAAAAAATAGAAAATTTTATCAGAAAAATTTTAAAATTCGAAAGGTTAAGTTGTTGAAAACGGATCCACTGAAATTGACAACCATGCAATAACTTTTTTTCAGACCGTGGAATAAGTTTTCTGGCACCTGAGAATGGACAAATCTCAAAAATTGACAAAAAATTTAGAAAAACTTTAAAAAAAATGCAGATTTTAACAAAAAAAAATGCTGAAATTCGAGACATTTAAATGTTGAAAACCAATCCATTGTTACTAAAAACTATACAATGCCCTATTATCAAAACTTATAGGAGATTCCCTGGCTGCTGAAGCTGGATAAATTCAAAAAATGACAAAAATGTTCAAAAAAACTAGAAAAGAATTGCAAAAATTAGTATCATTTTGCGTGTTTGTGTTTATAAAATCAAAACACATAGCTCATAAAACGGTCACAACGAGTAATTCTGTCTCCCAAAAGTTCTTCATCCACTTTTAAAAATTTCAAATTAAGACTAATCAAACAAAAAACTAAAAAAATTCACAAAAAAACATGAAAAATTGCACCATTTTGAGCCCAAAAATTCCTAAAAATGACCTTTTAACCTTAAATAGAGGTCCTCCCAGCAGCTGCACCACTCTAATCACTTGAAGGACTACTAACATCCACTTTGAACCTCTAATGAAACTTAATGCCCGCTGGGCTTTACCTGTTTATCCCGTTTTGAAAGATCAAAGTCATTGAAAATGTGTGAACACATCTTAAAAAAAAGCATAGCGCCTGGAATTGAGCACGCGGCTATTAATTAGTATTTCCGGTTAAAAACCTATAGAAATCAAAAAATCTTCGATTTATCAACAATTCAAGCGCAGAACAGTTTCGGTTCGTTCAGCTATGTCGTCTTTAGCGCCTAAAGGAGCTGAACACCAGCACATTCGTGATTGATCGTCGGTTCCAGAAATTTTACCCCACAATTTTGTTCATCGATTTTTACAGTCGATCACAATACATTATCTTTCCTGCACCAATTAACAATCAATTCGGCAGCCCTCTCCGAGTCCTTCTCCAAGAACTGGTGGGAAAAACCCTCACATCCTATGATCACATTCACGCCCTCATATCCCATTCTCTCTTTCAGTTGTTCGCCGTAATGAGCGGGAGCCCAGCCATCTCCAGGTGTGTAGTAGAAAGTAGTCTTCTTTATAGAGTCTGCAATCGAAAAAAAAACCTTGTCATCGATTTTAGACTGTGCAAGAGTTGACAATGACGTTCTAATTTATTTAGGAATTTAATTCCCGGTCCCGGGCCCGAGTGTCATAGACATTCAGTACTGAATCAGTATATTCCAATAGTAAATCTACGATTCAGTGCTGAATCAGAGTGACCTAAGGGTACTTTGTTAGCCAAGTATGTGAAAGTACAAATTCAGAAGGCTTTTTTTCTGAAAATAGTCTGTACATAATGTTTAGAGTTTGCAATTATTCAATTTGTACGTACAGCAAATTGTACCAAACAGCAGAAAGAGGCAGCATACCTGAGAGCTCCTTTTAGGAACTTTTTAGGAGCAAATAACTAAACCTAAACTTCACGATTCCCTTGATATACTTTTAACTTATATGGTGAATTCAAAAATTTAATTTTTAAACGCCGATTGAAAATTGAGCATTTGGTCACCTCTGATCAGCTGAGGATCCAAATCCTTCACAGTTTTCAGTTCGTCATTTGCCATGAAGAGAACGTTGCAGAGACACCGTGTGCGATAAAGCGAGTCCAAACCGAGTCTTATGAATCTACTCTCAGATTCAGATTTGATCCAGCCAATCACAGTCGAGAAGAGTGACTGAGGTACGAGAGTTGTGAATAGGAAGTGAAGAAACAGCACCAAATATCGAAAATGTTGTATCATCCAAATTGTCTTTTGACCTCTAGGCGACACTTTCATTCGTTCAAACGTGGGCATCATCAAATATCCGCGGGTTATAGAGCGCCTGTACAGGGAACTTGTTTCTTTTCAAAAATAAACAAACCGACTAAAGTCGGACAAATTGCTCCCGAACGACTCGCGAGGCATAAAATTTAGTAGGGGGACATATGTTAGAGAAACTTTCAGGGAGCAGAAACGTCTGACTAGGGAGGGGCTCGAACCCGCGATTTTTCCATAAGAGTCCTGAACACTAACCACTACGCTAAACGCTCTATGAACTTCATCCACTCACAATCGGTTTTATTTTAGCATCAGACTAAATTTCTGCCAATAATTCAAATCACTCAAAAAAATCAAAACGTCAAGCGTGAAAAAGTCACTCGAGAAGTGAAAGCGAAAGAATGTTCTAGAAGACAACGGTCAAGCGAAAATTTCGTTCGACGGCCAATTAATTACGAGATAATTGACGAAATATTTTTTCTTTTTGTCTCTTCTTTTATCATACAGTAACTTAATAGCTGCTATTAAGTTACTATTTTTACCACACACACACAATCCCGATTTTAGAATCTTTCTGAGTCTAATTATTTCAACTATCATTGCATATGTAAAAGCAAATTTAGAAACATGTTCCTTGCATGTAAAATCTGTTCATCGGCAATGCAAACATCATTGGATAATATTCCTAATTCTCTCCTCCTTTCTGGTTCCGAATCAAAATACTGGAGCAGTTTCAAACAGACATAGCCCCCAATTGAGTGTCCGACTAGAATGACCTCCAATTTCTCTCCAAAGAAGAGATTGATGAAGTCTATTTTGTGCTGAACTTGTTGCTGAAGATTGAACACATCTTTCTGGAATAGTCTGGATTTCCAATTATTTGCCAGGGTTTCGTGCTGGTGGAATGCGTGGCTGATTCCGATTACTGGAATTCCTGCAAAAAACAGTTAAATCTTATTTTTTGTTTCAGAAAGGAAGTAATTTTCTGGTGCATAATTATCATAGCGCTGCTGATATATAGAAACTGAGCCCAATATTATTTCTAAAGAATAGCGATTTTGGTTACTGTTTGAAAAATACCATCAGTAACATTATTAGAAATATTAATATTTAAAACGTGGAATATTAGTATGATAAGACGTCAGCAAAAATTTCTGGTTCAATTTATCGGAAATAACCGCCTTTGACAGTAAACTTCCCCCCGATATACTCAACAAACAGATTGTCGTAGAGAATAGCTGACAATGATTTGTATTTGTTTGACTTTTGGTTCTAGAGCCCGGATTAAACAGCTAGTACATAGATCTCAACAGCTAACATTAAATATATATTTTTTTCAAAACTAGCCCCCCCCCCACCTCAAAACCAAGAAAGACCGCAGGTGCATATTATTTGTAACCCCGCTGCACGTTGACATTGGTAACCCCAACGATTTACTATGACATGGGACCATATTCCAAAACGGGGGGGGGGGGGTGAAGCATAACAGTGTTATGTTCCATATCCGGGGAAGGGGGTAGGGAAATCAGGATTTTTTTATGACCCCATTGTATTATTAACTCAAGAAACTATCTTTACTTATTTTGAACACTTATGGGAATCGCAAGCAATGCAGGCCGTTGAGGTCGGGGTCTGAAAATGAAAAAAAAACTAATCAGATTTTTCTTCCACTCCAACCTTGAGATTGGTCATAGAGAGACCTGATGAAGGGTCGATAAAAGTCAATGCATCCTGGATTTCCAGGAACCACAAGGATAACTTTCTGAAACTCCTGAGAAGACGCAATCTGTAGTTGAGACAGGGTACAGCCAATCGATAACACGTGAGTAGGAACTCCATTGACGCCAATCACATTCGAGAAAATATCCCTGAGACATGCAGTGCCTTCTTCAGGTTCAAGATCAGAATTATCAGTCATTTCAAGCTGATCAACATCAACGTCTGAATTGGATGAAAAAAATTTAAGTCAACAGTTTAGTTCTCAAACGTTTTTGCTATTGATAGCATCATCAGGAAATTACTAGTGTAAAATTATTTACAAATTTACAATGATAAAAAATGAGTGTTTGCTAAAATGAAATTTATCACGTTTATAACGTCTGAAATCAAAAACAAACATATCAGATGTTGATTATTTATTAAAGCTTCCAAAGAAATAAAATTTCCCAAAGTTAAATTCCACTAAAGAACTCTTTTCTCGTCCAAGCGCAATTCATGAATTCAAAATTAATAAAAAACAATCAATGAAAAATAGGCGCTATAACACATTACAAATATTTTACCTAAATATACCATAATAGGTAAATATACCAGAAAAAATACCCTGACTTATCTGAAGCGTTCAATTAGTTTCGCCGTACCATAACGAAGCTTAACTTAAACTGAGAAAAAACCCTGAAAAAAAGGGGCCCGCTTCGACTTTCACCTTAACTAATCTTAAACTTGACCTTTGCATTAATGAAAGTTCAGGTAAAATTACTTTAATAACTAAATATTTTAAAGGTCAGTTCAGGTAAGATCACAAAAAAAACAAAAGAGAGGTTGAAAATCTAGTAATTTGTTCACACTGAGGAAATTGTAATTGGTTGCTTGAATTCATTGTTGTGAAAGTTGCACCAAGAAAGAGGTAAAAGTCACTTTAAAACGAGAGAGTCGTTATCAAATCAAGGATCAACCTGTTAACAGCTCAGTGACTGAATGCCCTGTGGGCGTTACCTGTTTATTCCGATTTTGGGGTTAACAGTCAAACGAAAAACATAGTCGGCAGATTGCCGGAATAGCTGCGAAAGAATAGACCTGCATGCCATATAATAGAGATAGAAACAGATACAGATGTAAATTGAAAAAAAAATCGACGCCGCTCAAAAAACTAGGCTAAAAAACATTCAGCGATAAATCAATAAAGCTTGTTAAAAATCATTCCACAGAAGCCTCTTATTAGGGACCTTTACTGCACATATGAGTTCCTTTGACCTTAAACAAATTCAAATTAAACCTACGTTTTAAAGTGCAAGTCAATTTATTGAGTGAGGTAAGTCACGTATGATCAAAATCTAATCACGCAAATAACCTAAAAACTTTCGCTATAGCGAGTGAGAAATGACGTCAAGCGCGCAAATGCCGTTAGTGAGAGGAAGAAGTCATTCAGAAAATTTGACTTTTTCAACTTTGCTGTGTGAACAAATGTAAAACGAAAAAAGAGCGCCAAACGACAAAACAAAAAACCAAGAGCACCGAAATATAGCTACGCTCAGCTTACAGCTTCGCAGCTATAAAAACTATGATATGAAGAGTCAGCAGAACGAAAAATCGCATTAAAAAAGACCAGCAAGACAAATTGCGACAAATTTCGTTTGAGAGCAATTAATAAGTTCCATTGAATCAAGATTGGCTTTAAAACAAGAGTAGAGAAGTTTAGCAGTTTTTCCAAAATGAACAGCTTCATATAATATTTGCACTTGATGTAAAAAATTGTTTTGCACAAAAAACATCTTTTTCGTCATGTTTGCACCTTTTTTTCTATTAGCAGAATTTCAATTTGACCCAGATACAATGCGTCCATGAAATCAAGAAAAGAAGCGTGAAAGACGCATAAGAGCACAATTTTAGATGCCAGCTACTTGAATTTTTCTCTTATCAGTCTTAGTTATTGGCTCTAAAACTTTTTGGCATTCATAATGTATCCCTGTATCCCCTCAATAAAAAACAGGAGCTTGTCTACTTACGGTAGATTTAGAAGTAAATTCTCTCTTTAGAAGAAGTTTTAGTACAAAAAGCAATTTTTCAAACCCGATCAGGATTAAGGGAATAAATGGCGGATATTTTGACAATCTTCCGGGTATGTTCAACTTATGAAGCCAAATTCAAATGAGCAAATGTGGCGCACTCATGTACAAGAAAACTACAGAAAACAATTTTTCTAGAAAAAAGGAAAAGATAATGAAGTTGAAACAAAATGATCTCTTTGGAAAACTCACTGGCCTCTCAAAGAAATTAATTCGCGTGCAAATTAGGTCCTCCATATCACAGACTATTTATTCAGTGGGAAGCAATTTTAAGTTCGAGTTAAAAACTTCTTTGAGTTAAGAAAGAAGTTTTTTTTTAAAAAAAATAACTCACTTTTGGGAAATTCTGTGGACATCAAAGCTAAACCTGAAACTCACATCCCAAAGTTCATTTGAATATTTATCAGATTGAAACGCCACAAAATTGGCCAAATATGAAATTTGAAACCAGGAAAACAGCAAACAATGTGGCGCGGAAGAAGGAAAATTTTTCTTAATTCTTTATAAGGCTTTAGATTTTAAACACTTAAAAGTACTCGATATATTTCCAGTTGACCACCAATGTCTGAGAAGCATCAGCTTGATCGCTTCAAACACAAAACAATCAAACTCAAATACGGAATTTTTTTGGACATGTAGAAAATCGGATTTCTCTCGTCAATTTTTGCGTAAAATTTTGTTTAGCATTGAAGACCTTCCTAATTTTAACCCATCATCAATTCATTCAATAACAGGATAAAACAAAAAGCAACCAGTTGAGCAGAGAACGGTAAAAAAAAATTTTTAACCGTATAAGACTTATAATAACTTTGATAATTACGCTTTCCAAATGGTTTTATTTTGATCACCAGTCCAAAATTCTAAAGCAGTCTATTGTGTGGTTTCATTTCCAAAAAAAGTTCAAGTTTTAATTTGGTATTAGATTTTTCTCTCAATTGCAGCAAAACACTGACTAAAAACTAAATCCACAAAATCATTATGGGTTCTGTACAACAATGCTGCGTCGAATTGATCATATAAGGGCAGTTTTTATCAAAAGGAAAAAAAACAGTCAATATAGAAAAAAGCTAGGAAACACTGACTTGGTGGATTTGGTAGATCTAGTTTTAGTCAGTGGATTTAGTTTTAGTCAGTGTTTTGCAGCAATTGAGAGAAAAATTTATACCAAATAAAAAAATAAAACTTTTATTGGAAATGAAACCACACAATAGACTACTATAGAATTTTGGACTGGTGATCAAAATAAAACCATTTGGACAGCGTAAACATCAAAGTTATTATAAGTCTGATAAGGTTAATTTTTTTCGTTCTAAACAGTGTAGTCGTGTTCTCAACTTAACGCTTGATTGACTTTAAACTTCTTCCTCAAGATTACTCACAGCCAATCGAATGATCAAAATACAGAGTCCACTGCATGACAAAAAAAACAAAGAACTTCAGTGTTCGTTTAAAAAATTGTGGAAAATTTTGATTTCATACATTTTCTTTATTTTGTCATGTAAACACTGATAAGAATTTTTAGCAAATCACTGTCTGTATTTTTGAAGCAAAATTTTCTTAATGGCAAGCTAAATTTTCTTAATTTAAGCTAAATTTTCTAAAGGCAAATTAATTCACAATGCATGTAGTCTTTATTATCTGTTAAAATCACATCGAAATGACAGTTTTGAGTTTGTTCAGTTTTCATATTAAAAAAGTTGGTTAATCAAGGTTGTTCCAAAAATTATAGAAAAAATGTTGGCAACTTTGAGACATAAATTGGAACATTGTGTCCTACGCACAGTCTCGTATGAGCCGTCTTAGTGCAATGTCTAACAGCTTAAGGTTTGCATGATTTGAGTCCTGCCCCGGGGTCTTTTCAGCCCCGTAAATGAGCTGCTGATGTATATTATTCTTTCGACTTGACACCTTAACATAAAACGCTTCTTCAAGAACTTTTCAATTCATTTAATTTTCTCAAAAACAAACTGAACGCAAAATCAGCATCATGTTGGAATTTCGTCTTTCTTCCAAATTTATTACTCAATTTATGATATTTGATACACGATAATAAACTAACTGTGTCTATATTTGCCCCATTTTCAAATTCTTCAGAGACCAGCTTCAATCGTTCAAGATTTTGCGAGCAAAACTCTTCGAAAAGAATTTTTGTCTCATCGTTCGGAATTTTGATCACACATCTCTGATCACTAAGCCAATGTTTGAACACAGAAAGGTCGCGAAGTTGATCACGACTAACATCGTCCATTTTCTGCAATAGTTGAACAGCTCTTAAAATATGGCCACTGTCAATGAAGTTTTTGTCTTTCAAATTCGAAAGGTGAATAAGTTGAGCGTCGATTTGAAAAAGGAAGTCCCTTTTCAATGCAGGTCTAGCTTGCACCATAAGCGTGTTCAGCACCCAACTCAACATCGTATTGGCATTTAAAATGGTTACTTCGGGTGTAGAAAATTTGACGAGGTGGTTGAATAGATCGAATAGTTGATATTCAGACAGAACCCCAAAACTGTGCGAGGTCAAATTGAAGTCCGCAGCTGAAAAATGAAAATCCGTCATCAGAAAACACATAATTCTGAACGCCAAAAAAGACGACAGCGTGAATTAATATTCGCACAGTCGAAGTTTGTGCGAATATTGCAGTAATTGGAGGCAACTAATTTGATTCACCGTGTCCCAGTTTTTAAGAAATTGGGGATCTTTTCCTTTTGTGCCCCCCCAGTACAGTAAGTTATGCGCCCCCAGTTACAGAGCACGTGCCATTACATAGTAAATCATTATGTATTAATATGGCACGTGCGTCTGGGGAGTGCAAATAATATGCGCCCACTAAGCTGGGGGGGGGGGGGGCATAAACGGAAAAGATCCGAAACTGGAACAACTTTTGGAAGGTTCTGTCCAAAAAATGAACAATCATCAACTGATTGAACAAAAAAAAATCCATCTCGTCGTAGAGCGCAAATTAACAAAAATGACTGAAAGATTGCCACAATAGCTTCGCAGCTATGAAAAAAATAATTACCAAAAACAACTGGAAACATAAGCTGAGAAATAAAAATATTTCAAATTCAAATCCACTCAAAACTACTCTCACTAAACGACGGCTATCCATGGTAGACATCTCAATAACAGATCAGATCTTCGCAAAGTCTTGAAAACGAACGAAGCACAAAAACGTTTATAAAAACAGCAATCAATTAAAGCAAAACGAAAGACGAAAGAATAACCTCGCGTATAAAAAATTGGTCAAAATTGGCGTGCAGAGAAAAAAACTGTTGAGATTAGCGGTGTGAAAAACGGAAAAAACAAAAAATGAGCGTCAAAAAATAGTGAGAAATAGCCAAATTGCCGAATGAAGAAAACAAAGTTGTTCAAACTCCATTTTCTTACTGAACATTAAAATTCAAGAGAACAAATTCTACATCACAAAAACATAAACCGACTAACGTCGAATGAATTGCTCTCTAACGACAGGCGGGGGCGGGGGGTATTTAAGTTAGGTGTGAAGTTCAAAACCCGAGACTACCAGGGTAGCCATCAGACTTCTTTATCACTAAGCAACAACGCATTTGAGAATCAACCGCTAACAATTGCTTTTATATTAGCATTTAGTAGAAGTATTGAAATCACTCCAAATGAAGTGAAGCGTGAAAAAGTAAGAGAATGTTCCAGAAAATGCGCACAAAAACGGTCAAGCTTAAATTTTACAATAATTGCTTCAGATTTCGTTCGAGAGAAATCAATAAAAAAAATTATTTGATTTTTCTCAAAGTTTCGCTTTGGCGTTACCACAATCCCTACAGAAATTTGACATCACAATAATTTCAAATATCAAAATTTGAGATCAGATCTTTAACAAACAGTACAAGAAACATCACGAAACAAACATCGTCTTGGACCGCAAACAAGCACTCACTAGACGAACAAATTCATTTATTAAAACATTCAAATCCCAAAAACGGAGGAAAAACAAAGCATCATAGAAAATAAAAATCGAAGTGTGATAATTTGTTTCTGAGTTCACACTCCACAACAATTACTCTCAGTGCCACAATGTTCTGTGCGATCAAGGAATCACCAGAAACAAATCAACAAAACGATATACGCCCGAAAAGACGCAGCCCCACCCCCCAAAAAGGGAAGCCAAATCAAACTATAAAATATGTGTGGCAAAACCAATTTGACATAAAATTAAAAATGAATATTTAAAACTGCTATGAGAATGACGCTCGCGAATTGAAAAATAATTGTTTTTCTTAAAGACACATACTTTTCTCGCCCTCATAAAAAGCTTTAAAAACATTTTTTTAGTCTCTCAACAGGTTGACCTATGCACTTGTTTTCACAATCAATGCCACACGACTTTTACATCATGTTTCACGCACTCTCCACCGATTAAAAACTAAAGATAATCATAACTTCTGTGAGTCGTAAGCAAACTAATAGTCGTAAAAACTGTAAGATAATCTTAACTGCTTTTAGCCGTAAATAAAAACAAGATAGTTATACCTCCTCATAGTCTAAACAAAAGATAATCAAACGGAAGATAATCATTACTCCTCGTAGTCGTAAAAAGCACGCCCGAAACTTCATTGAAAGGTAAAAAAACAACAAATACCACAATAAAATCAACCGCAATATACCTAACTTCAACTTACAGCTAAAATGAACAGCCTGTTTTCCAAAAGTGCCACAAAAAGCCAGCCAAAATATTAATTCTGACAACAGCTTCCGTGTTGGAGGATAAAAACCATCAAATATAATTTACCTTGATAAAATTTGATCATGGATTCTAATCAGAATGAGCCCTCATAGTGGTTGATAGTCTAAATGAACGTGAACTAACGATTGGGATGCATAATTTTGTCTCGTTTCTTTTCAAGTTGACTTTGACCCCTATTAATTGGCAAAATTATCATTACAAAAACTCAGTTAAGACAAAAAGTCGGTAGTACGAACAAAATGCATAAAAAGACTAGCAACACTAATATAATTGGTTTGAGAGCAGTTAATAACCCGAGCCGGCAAATTGCCAGCCCTGAATCACAATTCAAAAGAATTAAAAAGCTGAATAAATTACTGACAGTATCCTTGAAGAACAACCTCTGATATCAATCAAATCACATACCAAGATGACCACGAAAGTAAGCATAAGCAGAACAATACAAAATCTGATAACATTTCGTTTCTACAAAAAAGTTGCATTTAAAACCGCAATTATGCATTATTAGAACACACGTATTACCTTTTAATACTATTTGTGCAGAAAATAATGTCAAATAAAGTCAAAATTGCTCTCAACAATCAAAAATCTGTTTAACAGCAATATCTTACTTCATTTTAAAAGTTTGAAAATTCACACCCTAAAACTCCGCTTACTATTCCAGCGTGACTTAAATCACGACTCCAATTTGACTTCTTTAGGACAAAAAATGTCAAAAAACTGTGAACAGATCTTAAAAAAACAGCGCTCCAATAAATTCAAATTCTTTGATTTGTAAAAGAGACGAGAGCGCCTCAATAATGACCGCTGAGATGTTGACGGCGGCTACTAATTAAATTTACCAACAGGAAGGAGTGAAAAAGTGACAGTAAAATATCAAACCATTTCTTCGAAAATATTGGTACATAAGTGTTCCTCACCAAGTTGATTTCTAATTCCAGCTGGCAATTGAGGAATACTGTTCCTAATGTCACTTATTACAACATCTGGCAACCCCGATTGGTCACTAGGAGTTGATTTGAGCACCAAAGGAGGCAAATTAGTTTCAGGAAGAAATCTATAGTCGTGAACTTTTGTTTTATCTCTCATCGCCACTGTTTTTCTCTCGGCCGACGAATTGTACGCACGCGTTTCATTTTCGACCAAAGCTGGTTTATCGTATTGGCTCGCTCCCTCGTAAATTTCAATTTGACGGAGGATTTCAAAGTCGATGGCTTCAGTTAAGAATTTGATTGAGTTGATGTTTTTGATCTCCACAATAGTGCCGCCCAAAAGCTGTTGACTGTCAACTTCTAAACATTCAGATCTTCGAAGTTCTGTCTTAATCAAATCAACTGAATATAAACGCATAATAACTTCCAATTTAAAAGGAGTTTTCTGAGCCTAGAATTATTATCCAGTTTAATGAAGACTGGTTTTGCTTGTTTTCAAAGTTGCAAAACCAACAAAAATCAATCTCACGGATCTATCTCACTAGCCAATTTCACTTACCAGGACTACAATTGGAATCTAGCTCCTCGACGTTGCATTTGAACGAGATCAGATTACGCAAATCTTGCCCGTCCTCAGACACACCATCAATTTGCAATTTTGGCTGCTTGTCTCTGTAGGGTACTTTCTGTGACGTCATTTGAGGGTGGAGACAGTGGGGAGGGAAGGAGTCGGGACGGTGGACAGACACAGAAGTGTCAACTCGGATGGTCCCTTCGTGGAATTTACACTCACACGTGTTCACACTTCTCAGAATTGACATGACTTCTTTCACGAAAGCAGCCACCTAACCACATACGTGTACATATTTTTCTAGATCCATGTATTTCGTACCCAGATTATACCTAAATGCGGCACAGGAATGAAACGGTGTTTGAATTTTTATTTAAAAGTTTCAAAATTAAACACGGGATGTGGCGAGCTGTTGGATTTGTCAGAAGCCAGCTGTGCCCAAGAGAGGATGGCTTAAGCGGCGGAGAGGACGGTTGAGCGGGCGGGTTTAGGGTTCCAATGGGGGAGAGGGGAGTCGAGCGTGCGTTATTTATTTACTAGACATTTATTTATTGGCGCTATATAGATTCAATTCAGGTATAGTGCGGCGCTATCAAAAAGCGATAAAATGAAATTATACAGCTTGCAATATTTTTCATTTTCTATATTTACCAGCCAATCAAAAGCTGCAAGCTTGATACCTGTTTTCGAAACTGGAAGTTTGGCCAGTTTTAATCCGACATCAATGTTAAGTTTCGACGAGCCAGCAATATTTTGACTAACAGACTTTTCCGATACAACCCCCCCCCCCCACCCCCACGCCCACGCCCACCCCCCCCCCCCCCCCACCAATACTCCTAGCATCTAAGCTCTCTGACCTGATATCCAAACTGGAAGTCTGGCTGTGTTACAATCTCCATCAATGGCGCCCCACATCTGTTCATATCAATAAGAACAATCTCATTCTGGTCATTGGAACTGGGCACATTGACAGTCTTGGCTGAGTCGTGTTCCAACTGCAATCTATCAAATCTAACACTCATTTCACTCAGTGCAGATTGACTTCGGTTGTTTCTGGTGTATACTGGGTAACTCATCTGTCCACCTTAACACCGCCAATAGTAGTGTAACCCACCAGAACAAAATAATTATAATTTTCAGAATAAACAAATATAACCGACTAACGTGTTAATTTATAAAAACATAACCGACTAAACGTTGGAAGAATTGCTCTCAAACGACTAGAGGGAGCTCTAATCGATTGCAGCCTGCTTCAGTCGGGAGGGGAGGGGGAAGTGAAGGGGAGCCTGAATGGAACTAAGAAGTTCAATAGTGGGCTTCAAAAAACCACATTAGAGGTTAACATATACCACTATTAAGATTTAAAGTAAAAAATGGCACCCGTTTCGGCGCACTTTTCATTTGAATTTAGGAATAAATTTCCGCAGTTGAATTCAGCTGCTTGAAATTGCGATTGAGAAAGAATTTTAGATCACGCGAAACGCAAAAACTCAAGGGCGTAAAAGTCACTCGAAAAGTCAAAATTGTCAAGCAAAAACTTTGCATAAAAAAAGACACACACGTTTACAATAACTGCTTTGAACTTCAATTAATACACATTTTGCAGATGCGTTTGTCCGTCCAACAGCTTAAGATAGTGCACTAATGCCGCAAATCTAAAACAAAATAATTGTAAAAATCAACTTTTCCAGTTTCATAACTAAAACTTACTGGTCTTATCGGTCAAAATATTTGTAACATTGGCATTTGGAAAACGTGATCAAAAGATAAAGCGAATTAAAAAACATAGCAGGACAAGTCCTGACATACAATTCAAAGAATTTTCATTAACTAAACAAAAGACAAGGCCTAGAACGGACTATGAGTGAATTGGCAAAACCATTTCTAAAAAAATCAGATAAAAAATTAAAAAAACATTCAATGTCGAAATGCCGCATGCCAACAAAAAAAACCAGTAGCGAGAAATGGAAATTTGGTTAAAAAACTAGGCCTAGAATGAACTATCAATAGATAGGGAAAACGCTTTAGAAAAAAATCCGATCCAAAAAATCGAAAAAAACAGTTAAAATCAGAGTGAAATTGCCGCATGTGAACAAAAAACCACTAGCGAGAAAGCGAAATTTTGGTCAAACACAGTTTTCTCGCTCTATTTTAAAATAACATCGATAAAAATTCAGGCCGCAAAACTACTCGCTTTTTCGCTCCACTTCCTGTTTCGACGTGACCAAAATCACTACTCCAATTTGACTTCAAAAATCATGAAAATTTGTGAACATATCTTTAAAAAAAATACAGCGCCCTAACACAATTCAAATTCTTTGAATTGTAAAAACCATAAAGTCCCCAATAACAGTCGCTATCGCTTCGCAGCTATTTATAACAGTGAGCATTTCTGAAGCAGATTTGGTATGTGAGTATTTCTGAAACAGTGAGTCCTATCCTCGATTGGACAGTGGGTATATATTCACATACACTCTTTATGACCAAAACAAATAAGCAAAATGTACAGAAACACAGCTAACCCAAACAATTTTCAAATCTTTTTCTCCTCGTGAAATCATTTTTCCCACTTCCTCAATGCTCAATCTTCTTTCTAAACACTAAAACGTAATCTCTCAGACCAACTAACTGTTCAGTGCTGTGATTGTCGAATAAAGAACAACTAAAACATAACCGACTAAACTTCGGAAGAATTGCTCTCGCACTAGTGGGAGCTCTAATCAATTGCAGCCTGCTTCAGTTGGGGGAGGAGAGCCTAAATGGGACTAAGAAGTTCAATAGTGGGCTTCAAATAACCACATTACAGGTTAACATATACCACTACTAAGATTTAAAGTAAAAAAAAAGACACCAGTTTCGTCGCACTTTTTATTTGACTTTTAGGATTATTTTGCAGCCAGTTGAATTCAGCTGCTTGAAATTGTCATTGAGAGAGAATTTTAGATCACGCGAAACGCAAAAAGTCAAGGGCGTAAAAGTCACTCAAAAAGTCAAAATTGCCAAGCGAAAACTTTGCATGAAAAAAGACACACACGTTTACAATAATTGCTATGAACTTCGTTCAGGAGCAACTAATAAACATTTTGCAGATGCTTTTTTCAGTCCAACAGCTTAAGCTAGTGCACTAATGCCGCAAATCTAAAACAAAATAACTGTAAAAATCAACTTTTCCATTTTCATAACTAAAACCTACTGGTCTTATCGGTCAAAATATTTGTAACATTGGCATTTATTGTTCCGAAATTTACTTCAAGAAATCGAGGAATAAATATGGACGGCTGGCTTTGTTCCGGAACAAATCGGAAAATCTTTTAAGCATCCCCGAGAAAAATGAGTGGCAGCATACAATAAATTACTGGAAACAGATTTTAACGAATTAACTGGCGTTAACTGATTTGAAGAGTGACAGCATATATTAAAGTACTCGAAACATAGATTTCAACGAATTAACGATACTAGGGGCGGGGCAGTTTTGGGTAGTCAATTTTGCTTGGTAACTGGTACAAAATTTAGAAAAAAAAACAAAAGAAGTAAAAAATGATAATTGTATTAACATGAAGATCTCCTAAAAATAAAAATTGACGCCCAAGGCTGATTAAAACTTTTATAGCAACCCTGTAAGCTGGCAAAGGCTATAATGCGGTGATCTTGATTTCTTCAATCAAAACAATTTCAATGGTCTCGGTGTTCTGTTCTTTTTAATATATATTCAGACTTCTATTAGTGACTGAGCTTTCAAGACGGAATAAACAGCAAAAACCGATGGACACTAAATTGCATTGGAGTCCCTCATATCGTTTTTAGTAGTTTTCAGGTGCTTTTTTTAAGTTCTGAAGCCGACATCATGGCCCATAGTCACTTTTTCGAGCCCAAGTTGTGCAGTTTTACAAAATTTTTCAATTCGTCTTAAACGGCACTCAAAATCACTTCAGAGAACTATTGACAAAGCCGAAATTTCTTTGAAAGCTGCATTTTTGAGGTATAATAATTGGTTACCCGTGTGCAAAAAAATAAATTTGAGCAGCCCAAAATATTCTCTGAGAACTTAGCTACAAGAACTTTTACAGTTTTTACAAAGTTTTGATGATCGTTCTCAAAAACGATCTAAGATTCTTCGACGTTTTTAGCTTTCTATTCTATTACAGAATTTGACCAAGAATAATTTGATTTGAAGAATGCATAATCAACAAACAATCAAATAGTACTGACTTTTCCAATTTTTTGAACTCTTTTTCTTTAAAATGTTGTCAATTTTTACTCAATAATCTCTATTATGCATTTGATTATAAATCTAATCCATGGCCCGCAAGATAATTTGCATCTATTTTGGCTAATCGGCTGCTTTTAATGAAAAAAAAATCAAAGTTAAATTTTGTAGACAATGGGTTGTAAGATAAATGTGATGTTCTCGTTTTTCAACGGAATTTATGTTTAATTTCGCTACAAAAAATCGAATGAAATAAAAAGCAGTGTCAGATAAACCAGTTTCAGTGGAGCTTTAGATTTTTCTTGTTTTCATTTCTTGGCATTTAATATGTAACAGAAGATGAAGGGAATTTTGTGGAGTTTTTGTTTGTTAAGAACATAGGGCTAAAAGAAATTCGAACAAAAGTGTAATTGTTTTGCCCTTGAAAGTTTCGCCTGCTATTTGTATCTGTTTGAATCCAACAATTTGCAAATAATTGTACCGATTATAAGTAAAAGATCCATGTTTTCGTAACAATAATTTTCTTTAAATAATCTGCATCCTTTTTACAAAGAAAAATATTGTTACGAAAACGATCTTTTACTTATAATTGGTAATTGTTTGCAAATTGTTGGATTCACCCAGATACAAATAGCAGGAGAAACTTTCAAGGGCAAAACAACTAGACATTTGTTCGAATTTCTCAAAACATAGAAACGCTAATAGCTTCGCTGTCGAATCATTTTCTGTCAGTTGAAACTCTAATCTATGAAACCTTCAGTAAAACAATCTAAAATCAATTTCGGCCGTCAAAAACATTGAATTTAAAAGGTACCAACAGAGAGAGAAACTAAAGCACGAAGAAGTTAAAGCACGAAGGACACCTCAAATTTTCAAATGTGTTATGTGAAAACTCTTCACAAAGTCAAATAATTTCACGCATAATTTTGGAACAGCCGCAAGAATAGTCAACGCGAAAGCAATTATTAAACATCTAAATTTCGCACCCACAAAAAATATTAAAAAGCACCCAAAAAGCACCCAAACTTCGCACCCAAATAAAATATTAATATTTAAATATTTTACTTGCTTCGTTCTGCAATTATTTTATAGTGCTTTGAGGCAAAAATCTTTTCATAACATTCAAAAATAGTATCATCAGCTTTAGGATAATTGAAATTTGTACAAAAAATAAGAATTCCATGAGCTGGGATTTTTCAATCCTACCAAACTGGATTGCATTGGCGCTCTGTCTTCTTCTTTATGATGTGTGCAGACATTTTACGATAAATTTCAGCTTTCAAAAAGTAAAAAAAAAACGGGTAAACCCAAAAGGGCACTAAGTTGCATTGGAGCCTCTCAGCTAGTTATAAAAATGTTGCAGTACTTTTCGTGCTGAAGTTGACATCATAGGCTTTTAGTCACTCGTTTTCCTTTTTGAGACAGTTTTGTATTTCGTAGTTTTTTGTTCAGTTTTGCGCCTTTATTAGATGGCACTCGTAATTTCTTTCGACTCTGTTCTTTTAGGTAAGTTTATCGGTAAAGCCAACTTTAACTCAAAAGTTTTACAGTTTAACAAAAGTTTTTTTTACCTGTTTTTGTTCTAGGGACCTATGAAATCAATCATACGCTCAACAGTCTGCAAATTTAATTAAGCTCCATAAAACTGTTTCTGAGGGTCTTAGATGCGAGATCTTTTAGTTTATAGTAATTCTGCATATTTTTTGCAAATACGATCTTTTTATTATAGTTCTTTATTTTTGACTGACTGTGCTTCTCTTTTGTATGTCGAAGCACGTTTATGCAAGCCGTAAATCACTTGCCCTGTAAAATTTGATCAGACAGACTTTGTTATGAAGACTGAACTTCGTAAAAACTGCACAGTCTCAATAATTGTTCTAACCAAACCTTAAGAGAAACGTGTTTTCTTTATTCATTTATCACCCAAAAAGGGTTTTCACAAAGCAAAAAGGTTTTCTTTTACTTTGTACACTACACAGAGGAAAACTCTTAATGCCAGAAAAACAGAAGAAATAGGCACAGACATTCAATAATTGACCAAATGTAGTCAACTTTCTTTCACTAAAACAAAATTGAATTGATAATATTCAAAAGGTCATCTAAACCAAAACTAAAAAAACTCAATTGAACCAGAAAAATAACCACAGAAGGAAAAAGTTTGAAAACGAACACAAAAATTACCGAAGAAGCTAAAACGGAGAAATCACAAAATAGCTCAAGATTTTATCTAAAATTCTATTATATAATTTAAATCGTCAAAAATTCTGCTAATCGCATATTTACTTCAAACAACTACATTCGAAAAACAATGCTGCGAAAAATCCGCAAATGACCAAAATGTTTTATTCGCTTAGCGAAAAATTATTCTCACCTGCTTTTCTCGCTCTCGCTCAAAACTGCGGTACGATCAGAAAATCGATCTCTTCTCTGAGCTCTTCAATTCGTTCAGGCATTTGACTTAGACACTTTACGGTCATTGGCTTTTACAGGTTTTTACGGTCATTGACTTTTACATTGTTTTATAAATTTATTCCAGAAATTATCGATCGAAAGACGCTCCTCCAATTCTCTACAAGTCCTAAAATAGCGCCGCTAGAATAATCGGGCAGAAGAGACGAGCGCGGCCAATAATAATTTCAAACAAAATTTTCATTCTACTCAAACCGGTTAAGATGAGCGCGATGTTAGCAAGTTATAAGGTTTTCAAACTGGCAACATCACATTTATGTTAACCAATTCGATTAAATGAATTTTGTTTGAAATTATTTAAAATTGAATTAAGCCAATTAAACTGCAGAAAGTTGTAGATTATTTATTGCCTCTGCTACAGAAAGAAAAGGTAAGGAAATCCCTTTTTCCAGTTGAACTCGTATCGAAATGCAATGAGTTTAAAAACAATTCAACTTTTCTGCTCAATTTATTTGATTACAGTAAAAAGATGAGCAAAACAATTATTTCACAGGCTAGTCATTCCCGACTATCAAGTAAGGAGCGAATCAACATTTGCATTTTTCATATTTTGATTTGAAATCAACGTTTCGCGCTTCTCTTTATAGACGTTTACAACAATTGCTTTAGTCTTCGTTCGAGAGCAATTCAAAAAATCTTTAGTATTGGAAAAAATTTGATGGAAATTTTTGTCATGTTGCCTATTCTCTATCATAAACCCACAATCAATTGTCTTTCAATGGGGTTCGTTTTCGTGGATTTTAAAGACGCAACATCTAATTCCCTTCAAAATTTGCTGCACATCAATTTTGATTTATCAATTGTCTGGAGTCGACAGCCAAATTTGTGTTTGCAACCTATCACTTCACTAACCATGATTGCGTTTCCGTCAGAAATTCGCAAAACAATCATGGATCTTGCCATGTTTTTAACGCTTTTTATTTGTCTATTATATCATTCATTTCATCCCTCACCTGATGCTAAGGGCATCCTCTGCTGCGTGATCTGATAGCCAGCGGGCAAATCAGCATAAAAGTAATGTTTTCTATCAAACACTGACACCTTGTTCACGTTCAAACCAAGAGCAAGTGACGTTTTCACAGCAGATTTCACACAATACTCATTCAGTTTCGGAAGAGATCCAGGCATGGAGACATCAAACAGGTCAAAGTTGGAGTTCAGGGAGGATTTTGAGGGGTTCGAGTTAGGGGCAGAGGAAAATAGTTTGGATAGAGAGTTTACTTGAGCATGGATTTCTACACCCACCACGGGGATCCATGGAAATTTGTTCAATCTTACAGCGGCTAATGTCATCGTGCGTTACGTAATTACATCATGAGCCGAGCTATTTTATTTGTCACACAAATTTGTCATATTGTTTTTATGAAGGAATGGTTTGTAGAAACTAAGTGTCAACTATAATCATTAGCAATTCTGAAATCATCCAGTCGTCATTATTAGGCCATTTGCCCGAAACTTTTGCAGGGAAAATAAAAATGGCAAAGCTTTTAAGCAGCAACTAGAATTACAATTGAGAGCCGACACTTGTGAATTATGATACGAGAAAATCGACAGCAAAAGAGTCGCACATTGAACGCCAGAGAAATATAAAAAGGACCGACTGACAAACTCTCCAAAATATGACAGCTCGTCTCTTTCTCCTTGAAATGGGACAAAAACTTTTTACCGCAAAAACTCAGTTTTAATGGACTGCATGAAACGTCATTTTTGATTTCAACACAGCACCAAAACATCATAACATAACCGACTAACGTCGGGCGAATTGCTCTTAAACGACCGGCGAGCAGTTGGCTTCGTCAGTAGCTAGCCACGGTTTAGTGAGGCTAGTTTAAGCTTAATAGAAGGGGCGTAAGGTGGGCGCAACGGGGTGCACCGCTGCGGGGGGTGCAAAAGTGGATTGGGGGAGGGGACTGATGTGGTGGCGGTGGGTGGGGGTGTGAGATCAATTTCTAAGAACCGCCCTTCACACAAGATTATAAGTCTCAACTTAATGCCCACTGGGTGCTACTTCTTTATCCCGTTTCAAAAGACAAAAAGTCAAATGCGTCAGATCAAAAATCGGTCAAGCGAAAACTACAAACTCCTTTTGAGCATTTAACGATTTCCTAAAAAATTAAGTCATTTATGATAAAAAACACTTCTACTATAACTCAGCGTTAATGAGGATATGATGATATTACGCAACATAATAGCAGCTGAAGTGCGGCATCAACAAAAGAGAGAGAGAGAGAGAGAGAGAGAGAGAGAGAGAGAGAGAGAGAGAGATAAAACGTGAACGAGAAAGGGAAGGAAAGAAACCCTAGCCGACAGAGATAGTGAGAGAGAAAGAGAGCTAGGATTATTTTCCATGAAGGGATTCGACTCTGCAACTTCTAGTTTTCTAGCCTTGTTAGTCAATAAATCATATAAAAAACTGAAAAAGGAAAAATTTCCAGATTTCGCAGTAAAAAAAAGAGTTCAAAACCGTTTTTTGTTTATAGAATTCTGTCATGAAACCCATCTGCAAGACATCAAAAGTTTCGAAGGCCAGTAATGATCGTTAATCTCAGAAAAGGACAAATACTAGAAAAATTTTAACAAAATCTTGCCAAAACTCAAGATATTAACAACTTCAAAACCATTTCATTGTCTCAAGAGAGTCTAGTAACCCTGATTCAAGCCTGAAAACGTTAATTTTCCAAAAATTTGATATTGATCACCATTCCATTAACTCTAAAAACTATGCACCAGGTTATTATAAAACCTTGGAGGTGGTCCCAGGGCCCCTGGTTACGGAAAATATTCAAGAAAACTCAAGAAAATTTGGAAAAAACTACAAATATTTTTAAAAACTACTTAAAGTCGTGATATTATACTCTTGAAAAATATATGAAACAGATACCATTCCATTACCTCTAGCATCTATGCGGTAAGTTATTACCAAAAACTAAAGGAGGTCCCTGGGGCCACTGTTGCCAGAAAAACTCACAAAATCTCGAACATTTCCAAAAAAAAACTTGAAAAAATGCTCAAAACCTTGCTAAAATTCATGATATTAAAAAGTTGAAAATTATTCCATGGCCGATAAAAATTTGTCTGTAACTTATTATCAGACCATTAAGGAGGTGTTCTGGCCCCTGGGTCTGGAAGGACCTGAACAAAAATAAATAACAAAAAATTGGAAAAATTCACGTTTTGAAAAAAGCTAAAATTCGTAATGTTAAAATGTTGAAACCATTCCATTACCACTAGAAACAATGCATTAACCTATTATTAAAACCTAGAGGATGTTTCATGACACCTAAGGCTGACAAAACTCAAAAAATAACATTTTTAAAAAGCTTGAACAAATGTGCAAAGTAGTATAAATTTGGTTGTTTTCAGCGAGCGGTTGTTCTTCGTCAATATTTAGACACGGGGGGGGGGGGGGTGCACCGGACGCTGATGAGGGCGTGGGTAACAGTGCGCGAGTGGGGGTGGGGGCAATAGTGTGGGGTCAATAGTGCAGAGTTCTTCAAGCTCTAAGAACCGCCCTTCACACCATAAGTATAAGTCTCCAAAACAGAGCTGAAAGGCTCTAAGAGCACTTAATGCCCGCTGGGCGCTATCTGTTTATCCTGTTTTTGAGGACGAAAAGTCAAATATGCGTCAGACGAAAAATTCGGTCAAGCGAAAAAAAGACCGACAGGACTAATAAATTGCTAAAAACTTCGTTTGTGAGCAATTAAAAATGCAACAATGCATAGGATGACTTTCGGCAATAAGCAACCTCTAACTTCAAAAAACAGAGCCGAACGATTGCCGGGAAATAACCGGGATAGAACTGCTTGACCTGTATTGGAATTGAAAAAGCAAACGAAAAAGATCGATAAATTGACCACATACCTGTCATTTTATTTTCAAAAATTCTAATAGCTAGATTTGGCGTGTAATTTTTAAATGATACATACAGGAAAAAAGTTATAAAAGAATAGGGCTCTGTTAAAATGACAGATGTTTGAGATTACATGTACAAAACCTCTATTACTCAAAATTAGAGCACAAGTTGTTGGCACAGTTTAGGTGAACTCTAGTCAATTGTTAAAATTAGTTTTAAATTTTTTAAAATAAGTTCATCAATTGAGTGCACAAGTCATTAAGACCACGAATTAAAAACAGCAGGACAAGTCCTAAATTAAATTCCATGAAATAAACAAACTCAGGATCTGGCCATCAACTTCACTGGAAGAACAGCCTTCGATAGTCAAAAGAGTGTATCCCAAATCAAAAACAAAAAAGAACGGCCTTTCATAGTCAACAGAGCATATACTAAAACGTGTACAAATAAAAACGATATTGAAAACTCACCTCCCATATTTCAGAAAACGAGTGTTATGCGAGTACTCAAAACCAATAACAGCATATTAAGTAAACGCTTATAATAAAAAACTTGAACAGTAAACACCACCTTTGTTTAAGACTTGCGAGACAAAGTAAAAGGACGTTAGATAAGAATTCTGGCGAAATTTGAAATCCACTGAAGACTTTAATAAGAGCAGTTATAGTTATTTAAACGCACAACCAAAACGCCAAATCTTTACACCAGAAAACCTAAACTTAAAATATATACATAAATTTTTATACACAACCAAGGATCGCTTAGTGAGAAGAGCAAACAGCAAAAATCGAACATAGCTGGCAGATTGCCAGAAAATAGCCGCAATTGATTCGTGGATCGGCAGTTGTGTATAAAAAAAACAGTAAGAAATGACAGACCAAAAAAATTCGTCTTTTCATTGAAGGCTGATCTGTTATATTTTGATTAAAAATCTGTATAAGTTATTGCTGCCTCTATTAGCTGATCTGAAATAACCTTCATTTAGAGTGACACACACCCATTTGACCTTATCTCTTTGAATTAAAGTAAATAAAAGTCAATTTCAAATTGAGGAAGTCATTTTTGAGAGTGAGGTAAGTCAAGTGTGACCAAAAAATTAATCACGCGCATGAACAAAAAACTCGCTCCACTAAGAGCGAAAAACGACGTCACACATGCAATTCAGTTGCAATTGCATGAACGAATGAACAAAAAGTGGCTGTGACGTCATATGGTCGTAACAAAAATCATGACGACGAAATAAAAAACATAGCCGGAAGAATTCCGGAAGCGACTCGAAGCACCAAAACTTCACAAAAAGCTGAAGCCATTACCTTTTGTATTAAACCATTAACTCATTACCTCCGCGGGTCTGATCAAAAAATCGGTGAAATTTAAACCACTGTCACCAAGAGAAAGAAAATGCAGCAAAATTTTATTATTGAAAACGTTTGGTAACGTTAAAAAAGTCTGAAATTTTTAGGATGGTCAAAAAACTGATAGCCTGAGAAAGCTGACAGGGCCATCAATTGCCCTCAGATAATTAATGATTCTAATCTCAAAAAGATCGCGAAAGCAAACGGCAGATAAAAACTTTTCAAAAAAGACAGGAAAGTCAAAATTATTCAAAAAAGAGTGCTCAAACTTAAGAATGGGAGAAACCACTACAATTAGATTTCTAATCACGGCAATTAAGACAAACATAATACATAATTCTTCCTTGTTGTATATATGCTAGACAACAAGATTTCATACTAATTCAAAAATTAAATTAATCATAGAAAAACAAAAGCAACAGATTAATATTCAAAGGCAAACAATCGTCTAATAACAATAACCAGCCCGGAATAAAATTGCAATGAATAGTATTAAGTCGAAATGTTGGAAAAGACTTTCTAGCAAACTCCCAGTACTTCCTTATTTTGAATTAAATCAATTGCAAACCGAAGAAACCAAGATCTAAGAAAAAGCTGAATTCATTCAATTTTTTAAGAACTGAAAAAATCAATATAACGAAAACAAAAGTAGGTGCCAGGACAAAACTAGAATGATACAAACGAGAATGTGAAGAATACGGACAAAATGTTAGGAACACCGTAACAAAAAGACCAATTCTTGATTTTTGAAAGTTAAAAATCAAATTTGAAAAAATCAAGAAAAACGAGTACATTTCATTGATCAGCATTCGAGACATAGAAAAGAGACAAAAATCCAGCCTGCTGAACAGAATAAAACAAGAAAAAGCAGAATTCAGACATACGAAACAATGAAACATTTTGCAAAAAAGTGGTCAAAAAATATTTGAGACTGCATTTATGAAAAAAATTTATCTGTTTTTTCAAAAACTTAACACCAAAAAATGATTGAATTTTTATTGAAACGAAATTAAAGTCCCTCATCTTCCCCAAAATACTATTTCTAGTAATTAAAAGCAAAATACAAACAAAAAACTGAAAAAAATTGCAAAAAACTACGAAAATCGGATTAGCAAATGTACAATTTTATGAAACAAAATTACATCGAGGTATAGAAAGAGGCATTGAGTATATGAATTATCAAAGGGAAGTTGCCATATTAACTGATTTTTGACAAAAAACAGCTAAAAGATCCAAAAATGAAGAAATTAATAGAAAAAAAGCCAAAAATTAACTAAAAAATCAAGAAATATGTGCCAATTTCGCAATTGAAACGCAATTTCAGGCTATGCAAAATACGGTGCTAACAATTTCCCGGGTTTACATTTCAACATAGCATCGATTAAAAATTATTTCTACCAAAAACCAAATTACAAGCAAAAAAACTAGGCCACTTAGACGAAAAAACGGCTAAAAACGGTTATCTATATGTGCTATTCAGTCAAAAACTACTTTTCAATGTCAAAAAGTCATTCACTAAACGCAGCGCATGATCAAAAACTTCTCTCGCTCAGAAAAAATTAGTTCACACTGCAATTTTACTCGCTTTCGCTTTTAGGTCAAAACATCGTCTGAACGAATAGTACTTCCGGTAAAAAAAAAAACCTTAAGAAAACCAATACTCCTCTTCGAGTCGTAAAAAAACCAAGAGAAGGCCAATAATAGCCCCAGCTATCGCTGTGCGGCTATTAAAAACAATTTATTTACAAAATTGATGTTCTTAAACCCAAATTTTGAACGATTAAATAGATAAAACTTAACCTCAATGGGAAACCAATGCGACCTGTCAAAATTAAAAGAGGACCATAAACCAAATAGATTAACAAGCAACCAAATAGATTAAAGCGTTCAGACAGCAAAATGAACTTCAAAAAACACGCAAAACTAAATTAAATCACTGATAATTTTCGAAAACAATTAACTCAAGCGTGACTAAAAGCACTGCTGTAATTGGACAATAGCTTCCTAGACCCGCAGTCTCAAAAAGATAGTAGAAGAAAGGCACCAAAAAACTTCTATTTATTGAATGCTGAGATGTTATATTTCGATTAACATTCGGTTTAACTTATTGCTGCTTGTATTAGCTGAGCTCAAATACCCTTCAATTAGAGTGCCACGCACTCACTTGACCTTATCTCTTTAAATTGAATTCCAGAAAAGTCAATTTCAGAGCGCGGAAGTCATTTTTGAGTGAGGATTACGAGTGTTGAAAAATTTAGTCATGCGAATGAAAAAAACATACCCGGCAGATTGCCGGAAAATAGCCGCCGTTGATTCCAATAAGCATGATTGGGATTGAAATAACAGAAGATATTGAAAAAAAAAAAGATTTTTGTACAAAAACATTTTTTTAAGTCCGATTTGTTTTGATGGCACTTCGTAGTTGAACATACTTCTGTTTCTTAGAGAGAGGGAACAGGGGCTACTATCAATAACAATAAGCATTAGAGATGGTGAATAAGACTTATAGGAACGACGTTCAATTAGCGGGCATCTAAAATTGTGCTTTATGGGTTTATCCCGTTTCTATTTCTGACATCCATTTTTGTACTAACTCTGTTCATTTTGAATTGCTTTGCTGAGCAACTGATGTTCAAAATCACGTTTAGCAGAATGACAGAAGAGTGAAACTAGCCTAGAGAAGTCAAAAAGATTTCACGCAAAATGTTGAAAAGGCGGCAAAATGAGGTAAAGCGAAACATTTTTTTATTCGACGAAGTAAAAAAACATAGCAGGACAAGTCCTGACGTACAATTCAAAGAATTTGCATTGACTAAACAGAAAAACTAGACCTAGAATTGACTATGAGTGAATTCAGAAAAACATTTTAAGAAAATCAGAACAAAAAAATAAGAAAAAAAACAAAATCAATATCAAAATGCCGCATGTGAACAAAAAAACCCCTAGCGAGAAATGAAAATTTAATTCAAACAAAAAACTAGGCCTAGAATGAGCTGTGAATGGATTGGGAAAACCAGTTAGAAAAAAAATCCGATCCAAAAAATCGAAAAAAAAGTAAAAATCAGAGTGAAATTGCCGCATGTGAACAAAAAACTGCTACCGAGAAACCGTATTTTTGTTCAAACACCGTTTTCTCACTCTACTTTAAAATTAGAGCGACAAAAATTCACGCCGCAAAACCACTCGCTTTTTCGCTCCATTTCCTGTTTCGGCGTGACCAAAATCACTACTCCAATTTGACTTCAAAAATCATGAAAATGTGTGAACAGATCTTAAAAAAAAAACATAGCCGGAAGAATTCCGGAAACGATTCGAAGTAGAAATCTGACTATTCTCACTAATCAGATGCATCACCAGCATATTATCAATCAACAGACAGTGTAACCAATTCACAAAGAAAAGACTGGAGTACTGGAAACTTGACAAAGGACCAAATCAAAAAATGATATTCTCTAAAAATCCAAACAAAATTCTCTACAAAAAGATAACATGCAGCTTCCCATCCATAACTCATAGAAATCAATGAGTTATATATTTGGCTACATCAATTGCCCACCTAGTACTT
This sequence comes from Convolutriloba macropyga, assembly GCF_964194025.1. Lineage (NCBI taxonomy): Eukaryota > Metazoa > Xenacoelomorpha > Acoela > Convolutidae > Convolutriloba > Convolutriloba macropyga. The sequence continues at coordinate 40,794,403 of NC_134481.1, read as the reverse complement.
GCAGAGAAACGTTAAACAACAAACTAAAAAAAAACTAAGAAAAACTCTTTAACGAATTAGAGATTTCTATAATTTGTTTAAATGAAAACTGCCCTTCTAAGCCCTCAAGTGCAAATTCATAGTACCAACACCTAAAAAAATGCTCTTTTTTGGGAAAAAGTTACCAACAAAAAACATTAAATTGGAAGAAATAGGCGATAAACTTAGAAAAAAGACAAAAAGTGGCCAAAATTTGCTCTGATTTACTCGATTTTCTTCAACAAAAACAACTCGAAACTAATATCAATCAGAATGAGAGACATCCAAAAGAGCTACAACATTTGGCTTCCACTAGAAAAACTCCCCAAATGCTATCAAAGGTTGAGGAAGAACAGAAACGACATTTAAAACCAAATTGAACAAATAAAAAACGAGAAAAAGTAAGGTGTTTTTTAAATTTTACAAGAAAAAATAAAGCCAAATAAAGTTACTTTGAGCAAATAGGGAATTGAAATGCTCGCGAAAAAATGGGCAAGCCATAACAAGCTAAAGAAATTGTCTACCATTGAAAAAAAAAACGAAAAAAAGCCAAAAATTTAAAAAAAGTGGTTAAAAAATTCCTAATTTTTCTGCCATTTTTCTTCAGAAAAAATGTTTTATAACAACAAAATTGTAATCAATTTGTATCCCTGATGATCCTTGAGTAACGAGCTTCTATGCAAATTGTACTTGAAGCAGTAAAACAAAACAAAAGGCCAAAATACATTAAATTTCGTCCAAAAATCAGCAAAACTGATCAAAAACCTCCAAATTTGCATAAAACTCAAATTAACTACTTGAAACCTTCAATTCCTATCAGAACGAGCCCAAATCCAATACAATATCATAATCAAACCTCATAAACAAGAAAAATTGCAGAAAAAACTGCTTTTAAAAGCCGCACGTGAACAAAAAAATTTCGCTCGCTCAGAGAAAATTCATTCACACATCAATTTCTCGCTCTCTCAAAAACAGCTGTATGAACAAAAAATCACTCTCTTTTCGCTCCGCTCTTCAATTTTGTTCAGCAACCAAATCACTCCAAATTTTTTCACGCGTTTCATTTCCCGCTTCAAAATTCACTCCAATAAAATTGATTAAAAAAAAAAGGACTTCTCCAATACTCCTCTTCGAGTCGTAAAAAAAGACAGCGCCCCAATACAATTCAAATTCTTTGAATTGTAAAAAAAGGAGCGCTATAATAGCCGGCTGAGAAGATGAGGGCGGCTATTAAAAACTATCTCGACTAAGAGTGAAAAATGACGTCACGCACGCAATTCAGTTGAAATTGCATATTAAATTTACTTTCACCAACTCCGTTTGAGGAATATTAATCAAACATTTTTTTCTTAACTTTTTCGACATATGGCAATTGTTACATTTCAAATAAAAAGGCGCCCACCTAAAATTAGCTGTTGGAGTAGATGATAGCGCTATTAATTTGATATGAGGCGTGCTGACGTCACTGCAGGCGAGTTCAGTCATTTATAGAATTTCTCGAAACGAGGGGTCAAAAATTGTAGGGCGGGAAAACCGGAGATTATCAAACATTCGTACTTAGTTTTTTGTCAGATTAAATTGTGACTTTCTTTCGTCCATAATACCAAATTTATCATGCAGAAAAACAAATGCAAAAATAAATTAAATTGACACTTTATACAAAATAAATAGTCGATTCATCTAATGTGCGATAAATTGAGACATCAATAAATTAAGAGCAGTGAAATCTGGGATGGCCTACCATCACTTTTTATCTAGCCGAGCCGTTAATCCTTTCTTAACTTATTCCTTTTAACACATACTTATATCCCAAAAAAATTATATAAAATAGCGTTAGAAACATATTAGGATGGCAAATTTCAGTAGTTACTCATACATCATTAAAATAGTAAGCATGTTTGCGTCACGACTAGTCGAACTCAATTGCTAGTTTAAGGAAAAGTGAAAACCTAACACGTTGTAACAAACTTTTCACCGTCACCTATTTGTAGAACTAAAAATTATCAAAATTCTTGATTCACACTAACTCAACGCAAATAGTTGGAAATTTAACAGCTCAAGTTGAAAAGTTCCTAAGTTATTTTCTAAGTTCTAACGCAGATTTCGATTCTAACTTTGGCTTAAGGGAACCTCCAACCCACAAACCACTACTATTGAGTCCAATAAATTTATACAACAACCATGTACGCAGTTCCGATATCCATGAGTGATTTTTGGCAATGTTTAGTCGGATGAGAAATCGAGAAGTTGTGAAAATTTGTTTGAGAAGGAGGGCTGGGACTTTTGGCCTCCCCTCTTTTTTCTTTTCTCTCCGGCACCCTGTTGGTCCTCCTCTGCTGGAGTCTTTTGTGAGTTGGAATCTCTCCTTCCAGGCGACATACTCCGGCTCTCATCTGATGTTGTACCTCCACCACCAGTAGCACCCTCTAAATAATACGTCCATGTAGAGAAAATTAAAAAAAAACTACCAGACAACAATTAAAACTAACGCAGGTGGAGAAAAAAACCCGATCGTTGCACAATTTTGAGCCAACCATTAAACTTCGAGTCTCTTGGATGTCTCAACAATCAGCAAAGCTGCAATGTCTTCGCTCAGCTAGTTCCGATCTGCCTTTAAATATATGATAAACAAACCCGGCCGATTGCTGGAAAGTAGCCGCCATTGATTCCCATAAAACCAATTGGGCTTGAAAGAGCAGAAAATTCTATTATTGTACAAATTTTTATGTAAGTACGAGCTATTTTTATTGGACTTTCAAGTTACATATATTCTTGCTTCTTAATGAGAGGGTACAATGGGCTAGTGTCAAAACCAATAAGCATTAGAGATAGTAAATGAAAATTATAAGAACAAACTTCAAGAAGCGGGAATCTAAAATTGGGTTTTATGGGTTTATCCCGTTTCTATTCTTGCTTTTGTTTTTCGATACTGAATCTGTTGATTCCAGATTGCTTTGATGAGCAACTGCTTAATAACTTTTTGAGCAGAGTGAAAAAGTATAACTATCAAGCAAAATGTTTAACAAGCCGTGAACAGAGGTAAAGCGAACAAATTTTTGTTCGACGAAGTACAAAACTTAGCAGGACAAGTCCTGACCCACTAACCAAAAAGCTTCAAGCATAGCTGGTAGATTGCCAGAAAACAGTCGCAATAGCATGGTAGATCTGCAGTCTCAAAAAAAGAGTAAAAGAAACTTCTTTTTATCAAATGCTGATGTTCTTTTGATTAAGAATCTGTTTAACTCATTGCTGCTACTATCAGCTGAACTCAATTCAATCCGCTACGCACTCACCTGACGTTATCTCTTTGAACTGAAAATAAGAAAAGTCAATTTCAGAGCGGGGAAGAGTCATTTTCGAGAGTGAGGTTCTCGAGTAGACAAAAATTTAATCACGCGAATGAACGAAAAACTGTCTCTACTAAGAGTGAAAAATGACGCCACGCTCGAAATAAGAAAACATGAAAAGGGGCAACGATAGCCTCAGCTATCGCTTCGGGGCTATTAAAGACTAAACAAAAAAATAGACAAAGAATGGACTGTGAATGGATTGGGAAAACCATTTAGAAAGTCTCATAAAAATTGAAAGCAAGAAAAATCAAAAGCACCCTATTAATGACGCTATTGATCAGAAAGAACCCTTTCGAAAAAGCCTTTCAAAAACATTTTTTCTAATTCAGAGCAGCTACATAACTCGACTTGACAGTTAAAAAACGGATCTATTGAGCCCCCCAATTTTTAAAGACCTTATACCTGTTACGCTGTGCTCTTATTTTACAAGGTAACGTGCTGCATAAAAGCTGGCACATAACCACAAAACAGATGCAAACGGTTTGTCTCAAAAAAACGAATAACACTCCGAATAGGAAGATTTCAAACAAAGCCGACAGATTGCCAGAAAAAAGCCGCCGTTGACGCGCTTGATGCACATCGGGATTGAAACAGAAAAAGAAAAAAGACAAATTGACTGATTTTTTCTCTTTTTTTCGGTGTGTCAAAAAGTGTTCTAATTTTGCGTGTAGTTTCAGCTAGAATCAAAAACTACTTAATTTAGCTTCTAAACTGAAAGCTAATAAGCTTAATACCGATATCAGCTAGCTAACACTAATGAACTTTGATAACCTAATTCTTAATGACTTAGTGGCCGGGCTTTATCGGCTTATTCCGTCTCTTGATTTTCCTCTTTTGACTTTAACCGTATTCGCTATGTTGCGTATTTCAATGCATGGAAAAATTAAAATCCATTCAGTTGAAACAGTGAGTGAAGTAAGACTGAAGTTAAACGTGAAAATTGTGACTTAAGTAAAACGAAAAACGTGATCGAAAGGTAAAGCGAATTAAAAAACCCAAAAAAGGTTAATAACAATTTTAAAAAATTTCATTTACTAAACAAAAAACTAGACCTCGAATGGACTATGAGTGAATTGGGAAAACCATTTCCAAAAAAATCGGATCAAAAATCATAGCCGGCAGAGTGCCGGAAAATAGCCGCGATAGACGCTTGTATCCTTCCATGAATTGAAACAACTAAAGCATTAAGATTGACAGATCGACCACCAGTCCTTTAATAGACCACTACACTTTTTGGGTTATATTCGGACTGTCAATTTTATGACACATACGGTCTATAAGGAAAAAGCCCGCAAAAAGCAATTTCAAAAATGATATTCGAAATCAAAAACTCAAGACTAATAATCAGCATTGAGGGCATATAAGTTTGGCACTACTTTGATGCTCACTATTAACTAGTAAATGTTCTTAAAATTTGAAGTTCCATAAGTTCAGAAGTCATTTTTTGAGTGAGGTAAGTCACGCAATTGACTTAAAAACAAAATTGAGGTCACGAAAACCAATTTTAACCGCAAAGCAGTAGGGGTCACTGAAGCCATTGAAAAAGTCAATACCAAGAAGTCAGGTCGTAAGATTAATCGATGGAGACGACGAATTAAAAAAAACATAGCAGGACAATTCCTGACGTACAATTCAACGAATTTTCATTGACTGAACAGAAATCTAGAGCCAAAACGGACTATGAATGGATTGGAAAAACCATTTAGAAAAATAACCGATACAAAAAATCGAAAAAACAGTAAAAATGAGAGTAAAATTGCCGCATGTGAACAAAAAACCACTAGCGAGAAAGCGAATTTTTGTTCAAACACCGTTTTCTCACTCTACTTTTAAATTAGAGCGAAAAATTTCACGCCGCAAAACCACTCGCTTTTTCGCTCCACTTCCTGTTTTGGCGTGACCAAAATCACTAGTCCAATTTGACTTCAAAAATCATGAAAATGTGTGAACGTCAGTAGAAATTACTGTTTGCAAAAAAATCTTACTCGAAACCCATCTGAAAGCTTAAAGTTCAAGGCCAACCTAGAAAAAACACTAAACCTGGTAATAATTTTTTCTCCAATTGAAGTAAAATGTGATCTTTAATTTCCTGTAGGCTATTACCGGCCAGCAAAAAAATTTCTCCAATTGAAGTAAAATGTGATCTTCAATTTTCTGTAGGCTATTACCGGCCAGCAAAAAAAAAATTAGGGCACTAATCTTTTTAAAATTAAAATCATGAAAATGTGTGAACAGATCTTTAAAAAATAAAAACAGCGCCCCAATACAATTCAAATTCTTTGAATTGTAAAAAACCACGATGTCCCCAATAACAGCCGCTATCACTTCGCGGCTATTAAAAATGAGAGCTCCTAAATAATAGCCTTTTGAGAGCCTGGCGGCGGCTATTATTAAAAAACCTGGCCTGAATACCAGAGCAATGTCAAATTCAGACCTGTAAACAAAGAATAAATTAAATTTAACATAGCCGGCAGATTGCCGGAATAGCTGCGAAATAGACTTGCGTGCCGTAAAATACAGATGGAAAAAGATACAGCAGTAAGTTGATAATAGTTATCGCCGCCGCCTATAAAACTTACAAGTTTATTTCAAAGGAGATTGTTTTTGGGTGCAAAAAAAATTTCCCTGTCGCGTCTCGAACCAGCGATCTCCGGATTAACAGCCAGTCGCCTTAACCACTCGGCTGTCGGACCATACAATCTGTTTTCTTACAATCAACTTTGTTTTAGGAACAGATTATGTTTCTGAATAACCGCAATTTAGGTCACGCAGAAAGCGTGAAATCAAGCGCGAAAAAGCCATTTAAGCAGTGACGAGACAGAATGTTCTAGAACAAATGTAAAACGAAAATAAAGCGTCAGACGACGAAACAAAAAACATAGCCGGAAGAATTCCGGAAGCGACTCGAAACACCAAAACTTCACAAAAAGCTGAAGCCATTACCTTTTGTATTAAACCATTAACTCATTACCTCCGCGGGTCTGATCAAAAAATCGGTGAAATTTAAACCACTGTCACCAAGAGAAAGAAAATGCAGCAAAATTTTATTATTGAAAACGTTTGGTAACGTTAAAAAAGTCTGAAATTTTTAGGATGGTCAAAAAACTGATAGCCTGAGAAAGCTGACAGGGCCATCAATTGCCCTCAGATAATTAATGATTCTAATCTCAAAAAGATCGCGAAAGCAAACGGCAGATAAAAACTTTTCAAAAAAGACAGGAAAGTCAAAATTATTCAAAAAAGAGTGCTCAAACTTAAGAATGGGAGAAACCACTACAATTAGATTTCTAATCACGGCAATTAAGACAAACATAATACATAATTCTTCCTTGTTGTATATATGCTAGACAACAAGATTTCATACTAATTCAAAAATTAAATTAATCATAGAAAAACAAAAGCAACAGATTAATATTCAAAGGCAAACAATCGTCTAATAACAATAACCAGCCCGGAATAAAATTGCAATGAATAGTATTAAGTCGAAATGTTGGAAAAGACTTTCTAGCAAACTCCCAGTACTTCCTTATTTTGAATTAAATCAATTGCAAACCGAAGAAACCAAGATCTAAGAAAAAGCTGAATTCATTCAATTTTTTAAGAACTGAAAAAATCAATATAACGAAAACAAAAGTAGGTGCCAGGACAAAACTAGAATGATACAAACGAGAATGTGAAGAATACGGACAAAATGTTAGGAACACCGTAACAAAAAGACCAATTCTTGATTTTTAATATTATTCTGTTGCTTTCGTTTTTCTAAGGCAAACAATCGTCTAAAAACAATACCAAGCCCGGAAGAAAATTGCAATGAAAACTAATAAGTCGAAATGTTGGAAAAGACTTTCTAGCAAACTCCCAGTACAGCCTTATTTTGAATTAAATCAATTGCAAACCGAAGAAACCAAGATCTAAGAAAAAGCTGAAATCATTCAATTTTTTAACTGAAAAAATCAGTATAACGAATACAAAAGTCGGTGCCAGGACAAAACTAGAATGATACAACCGAGAATGTGAAGGATATGGACACAATGTTAGGAACACCGTAACAAAAAGACCAATTCCTGATTTTAGAAAGTTAAAAATCAAATTTAAAAAAATCAAGAAAAACGAGTACATTTCATTGATCAGCATTCGAGACATCGAAAAGACAACGAGTCATTCGAGACAAAAATCCATCTTGCTGAACAGAATAAAACAAGAAAAAGCAGAATTCAGACATACGAAACAATGAAACATTTTGCAAAAAAGTGGTCAAAAAATACTTAAGACTGCATTTATGAAAAAAATTTATCGGTTTTTTCAAAAACTTAACAACAAAAAATGATTGAATTTTTATTGAAACGAAATTAAAGTCCCTCATGTTCCCCAAAATACTATTTATAGTAATTAAAAGCAAAATACAAACAAAAAACTGAAAAAAATTGCCAAAAAACAACGAAAATCGGATTAGCAAATGTACAATTTTATGAAACAAAATTACATCGAGGTAGAAAGAGGCATTGAGTATATGAATTATCAAAGGGAAGTTGCCATATTAACTGATTTTTGACAAAAAACAGCTAAAAGATCCGAAAGCGAAGAAATTAATAGCCAAAAAAAGCCAAAAATTAACTAAAAAATCAAGAAATATGTGCCAATTTCGCATTTGAAACGCAATTTCAGGCTATGCAACATACTGTGCTATCAATTTCCGGGGTTTACATTTCAACATAGCATCGATTAAAAATTATTTCTACAAAAAACCAAATTACAAGCAAAAAAACTAGGCCACTTAGACGAAAAAACGGCTAAAAACGGTTATCTATATGTGCCATTCAGTCAAAAACTACTTTTCAATGTCAAAAAGTCATTCACTAAACGCAGCGCATGATCAAAAAACTTCTCTCGCTCAGAAAAAATTAGTTCACACTGCAATTTTACTCGCTTTCGCTTTTAGGTCAAAACATCGTCTGAACGAATAGTACTTCCGGTAAAAAAAAAACCTTAAGAAAACCAATACTCCTCTTCGAGTCGTAAAAACCAAGAGCACCGCAATATAGCTACGCTCAGCTTACAGCTTCGCAGCTATAAAAACGGCAAGAAAAGACAAGCAATCGTTTCGAAGATGCCAAAATATAGCCGATTAACTTTGGCCGAATCACTCTCAAACACTAAACGGCGCTTGATTCTCTTGTAGACTGCTTTATTTTTGTCTTGCTTTAGCGGTTGAAAGGTGACGATAACTTCACTAAAGGGTTTCAAATAATGGTATTAGAGCTTATTATAGAACACTACAATCATTGCAATTTTTTTTACCATTTTTTACACTTTACAGTTGACCTTTAGTAGTAAATTGCAGTACCAGGATATGTGTTCAGTTGCAAAAAATTTTTATTGAACCAGCATTTCGAATAAAGAACAACTCAAAAAACCAAGATTAAACTCGATTCAAAATGGTCGAGCAAAAATTTGCATAAAAATGAAGTCACGTTGGATTTCACTACTATTTTGTTACCACTTTTTGATCGCAATGTTTGTAAAACAAGCTCATTGCCAAGCGCTGCAAAGAAAATACAATTTCGGTCCAAAAAAATCCAGGCTTGAATCAGACAAGGGATAAAGACTGTAGAAAATAACAAAATTACCAGAATTTAGCTGAAAATTCTTGGCCTTGACGTCCTAAAAATTCAATATTTTCTTCCCCGATAAAATCTACCCACTAACTATTATTAAACCTTAGAGAAGTTTCAATGATTCACGTAGTTGCTTCATTAAAGAACATGCACGTGAGGTAAAACAGGAACATGAAAATGCTAAAAAAAAACAACGAAAAAGAAATGACGGCATGCTAGAACGTCAGAAGTAAATACTGTTTGCCAAAAAATCTTACCCGAAAACCCAATCTGAAAGCTTATCAATGGCAAACCTAGAAAGGATATAAAAACACTAAACCTGGTAATAATTTCACAAATTTTTTTTCCAATTGAAGCAAAATGTGATTCTTTTAATTTTCTGTAGTCTATTATTACCGGCCAGCAAAAAAATTAAGGCACTAATATTTCTAAAATTGATTTTTTTTGGATTAGGAAAGCATCAGGAAACTATTTTAATTCCCGCAAAAGTGCAACTAAATGACAATTCAAAACATAGCCGGCAAAACGCCGAAAAATAGCTGCAAATGCGTTGACTCCTTCAAATCTCTTCTTTCATTATCTCTTCCCTTACAAAATGTCAAAAACAATTGTACAAATTTAAGTACAAAACACCAGAAAATGAATGATAGGGAGAAATAATCAAAAAAGGAAAAGTAATCTGAACGACCATAAAGATTAATAGCTGCAAACAAATAAGCAGCATTCTGCGGAACTTTGATAAAGTAATGCAGTTTCTTTAAACATTAGTTCTTAGAGCACAGGCTTTCTTGAATTGCTAGACGAATAAACAAACAGCAAATTCGAAGTAATTGTGACGTCTTATGGTTGTAACAAAGTCTTGACGACGAAATAGCCGGAAAATAGCCACCTTGGACGCATATCGGAAATGAAAAAAGAAACGTAGCCTCCGTTGACGCGCTTGATACACATCAGGATTGAAACAGAAAAACAATAGAAATCGACATTTTTTTGTTTTCTCCCCAGTGTCAAAAAAGGTTCTAATTTTGCGTGCGGTTTCAATTAGATTCTAAAACTATACTTAACTCAGCTTCTATAACGAAAATTATTAACCGTAATACTAATGTCAGCAAGCAATCACTCCATTGAACTTTGATAACCTAACGCTCTATGACTTAATGACCGGGCTTTATCGGTTTATCCCGTTTTTAATTTTGCCCTTTTGATCTTGACCGTACTCACTACATAGCGTAATTCAATGCGTAAAAAAATAAAAATCATTCATTTGAAACAGTGAGTGAGGTAAGTCACGGGTCAAGGGTGAAAATCGTGACTTATGTAAAACGAAAAACAAGACCAAAAGGTAAAGCGAATTAAAGAAAAGGAGAGCGCTTAAATAATAGCCATTGAGAAGCAGACGTCCGCTATTGAACAATAAAATTGACACCCGGCTCAAAAAAAACTACGTCAGAACAGCTCCTCAAACATCAAGTCTCATTGAGAAAAAATAACCAGACGTTGAAACGTTGAAAAATAATTCCAGCACAAAATCTGAAAAATCCTTTGCTTCTTTGTTGCCTGTACTTATGTGGCGCAAAAATCTAAAAATCACCTCACAATTTTGACTTCCCAAGGAGTTCAAGAAATCGGGGCGTGTGTGTATGTTTGAATAAATCTTTAAAAACGAGGTCCCAAATTGGATTTCGATTTATAAAAAATCATGAGATGATCATGTGTCCGAGGCAATTAATAACTGGCTACTGTCAGAAGAACTGTTCTCTAAGTACAAGAGGGTGAGAGTCAATTAAAGCCTCATAGAGCTTTTTAGAGCTCATAAAAGACTACAACACGGCAGCCAATTGAGTTCCGCTGCTCAAAATTATAAGTACGGGCAACTCAGATCACGCAAAACAGAGAAAATTCCTATTGATAAGCCAAAAAATCAAAAACAAAATCGCATTAAAGCATGGAAATTGCAACAAAATTCATTTGAATATTAGTGATAACGTTCCATGGAAAGAATGGATATCTGTTAAACAAGTAAGTTTCTGAAAATAAACGAAAGGAACAATAAAGAGATTTTTAAAAAAACACTATTTAGAAACCAGCGTGGTTTCTACAACACGGCAGCCAATTGAGTTCCGCTGCTCAAAATTATAAGTACGGAAAAATCCTATAAATCAATAGAAAAATCCTATTGATAAGCCAAAAAATCAAAAACAAAATCGCATTAAAGCATGGAAATTACAACAAAATTCATTTGATATTATTGATGATAACGTTCCATAGAAAGAATAGAAATCTGTTAAACAAGTAAGTTTCTGAGAATAAACGAAAGGAACAATATAGTGATTTAAAAAAACCGAAATTAGAAACCAGCGTGCTTCTTAATACCAGCGACATGTTCAACTCAACTGCCTCGCACAAAAACGCTCGATCTGTTACTCAACTCTATGGACAAACTTGTCAACGTTCTTTCTGGTTCCGAGCATTCTCCTAAAATGGTGATAACCTCCAACACAATTTATAGAAGTTAAAAACGCTATTAGAGTCTCAGAAACATGAAATCAGGTGGCTATGATAAAATATCTAATAGGGTCCACAAATTTCTGAAAAATGTTGTTTCTGTTTTATTAAACTGTTTTCAATTCTTGATGGGATCGAAATTGTTTCCCCCAATGATTTAAAGATCGGTAAGCTTGTACCAATACACAAGAAACGTGCTAAAGATGGCCTTAATAACCATAGACCAATTTCTTTGCTCAGTACGATAGTTTTGAAAAAGTTAGTTTGAGAATAAAATTTTTTAACATGTATGATCTATTTTCGACAGAACAGTTTGGTTTCAGAGATAAAAGGTGCAATCTCGATGCAAAAGCATAAATTGTTAAGAGAGTCCGTCAACTAACGAAAAATGAAAATTGTATGTTTTTAGATCTCAGAAAAGCGTTCGTTTTGACAGCGTCGATCATAACATCTTGCTGAAAAATTAGAGCAATATGGAATAAAGGGAAATTTAAAAACTGGTTATATTTCTAATCGTAAAAAATATGTTCAAATAGCAGACAGAATATCAAAACTGAGCACAGTACAAAGAGGAATTCTCCAGGGTTCAATTCTCGGTCCGTTCTTTTTCATCATATATATCAATGATCCGCCATTGCCGTATAAAAATACAGAAGTAACACTTTTCGCAGACGATACTTCACTTTCTTCTTTCAAAAAACCAATCCTTGAGTATTTTTAAAGAAATATATCTGAGTTGAATATTTGTTTCCAGCTGAATAAAATGACAGTAAGTATTGACAAAACGTCCTACGTGAGCTTCAATAAAACAATTATAGAGCTTCAGTTTGCGGAACAAAGTCTTTCTTCGAAATTCAGTCAAATATCTAGGTGTGATTATAGATGACGAAGTAAACTTCAAGCCGCATTTGAAATATTTAGCCCAAAATCTCGTCAAATTTAGCTCGATTTTCTATAGAATTAGACACATTTTTCATAGAAAACACTCGGTACAATTATACAACAGCTATGTCAGAAGTATTACTGAGTATGTAGTTCGTTCTCGTATACGATTGTGTCAACATAACAAGTCTGATTGACATTTCTAGAATCCAAAAACGAATTTTTCAAAGCATCTAAATCTGATTTCTCTGAATCTGTAACTGTAGTTTGCATTTACTATAAATTAGCCAGAGTTTACGAACTTCACGTGTACCAACTCTTTGTCAAGTTGTGAAATTCAGACTCGGACATTCTAACCTATACATACTAGAAGCTCCAAAAACTTCACAAATAACTACGCGCAGTAAGAGTAAAAAATTAGTGTCCAAGCCTGATCCCTTCCCACGCTAAAAATTTGACTTCTCTATAGAATAGCGAAAACGAATATGTTTTTTTTGATCAATTCCAAATTTTAATAAAGGATGAGGAAATAAAAGAAATGAACTCTAGAGAGTTGAAAAATTATTTAAAAAAAAAACCTCCCCAAAAAAAGGTTTTTTTTTTTAAAATAATTTTTCAACTCTCTAGAGTTCATTTCTTTTATTTCCTCATCCTTTATTAAAATTTGGAATTGATCAAAAAAAAACATATTCGTTTTCGCTATTCTATAGAGAAGTCATAGGTAAAAATGACCTCGTCAAACTTATATTCTCCTGAATGTGCTATTGTGATCGCAAAGTTGTCTTGTTGCTGCAAAAAGCTTTCTTGTTGAAGTGCTGCTCTGGGTAGCTCTTTTGGATGGAGTTTTTCTTAAGTTCGTGGGATGCTTCCTGGTCAGAGTACGTATGTAAAATTTGTAAACAAAGTTTGTATTAAACCACTCTTACCAAATTAAACTCTTAAACTAAGAAAAGCTCAATAATAGCGTTCTGATATCGCAATCAGAGCTACTATTAATGCCAAATTTCGTATTTCGCAATTTATAAGTGTGTATTCCCTTTTTCGTATTCATGATATCCACATACATAAATTCCCTATTCTAGTCCGCATTTTCTTAAATTCCGCACTGATGAGCTGATTACGTCAAAATACAAGAAATTTTTAATTATCAAGAAACTTTTAAATGTCAAGAAATTTTTAGTTATCAAGAAATTCTTAAATGCCAAGAAATTTTTTTTACCTCCATCAACGGCAAGATGATGTACATCAACCCCGATCTTAGTACTTCCATCGTCCTCTGAACGAGCAAGGGTAAAATTTTCACGATCATTCTTTGTCCTGAGCACCAAGTTTACTAGCTGCTTAGTTTCCGTTTCACTCTTCCACTTTTCCTCTTCTGTGAAGAAATTGGGAGGGTAAGTAGCCATGCAAATTCTGCCTTCGACAGTTAACCGTAGTAAGTGATTGGCCGCACGGTAAACATCAAATCTCCCAGTTTTTGCTATTCTGAAACAGAATATCACAAATTTCACTAAAGAGAACCGAAGGCTTAGCTTGTAATGTATATTACAATGGAAATTACAACACAAAGACGTCAAGTTCATTTTAAGTTAAAGGTTTCCAAAAAGCAGCAACTTGTCTGAAAATTATCAAGGTTTTTGATCATTAAGACATCCGATAGTTTCATAGAACCTTGCCTCCGCTCGCAAATAAGATTAACAGTATACAAAAAGAATTGGACTTTTCTCTCTATAATTGGGCTGTGAGCGAGTTCAACAGAAAAAAGCGAAAGGGGGCCAGAAATAAAAAATATATCCTGACCTGAATCCTCTTTTGACAGCCCAAGCTTCACATACATCCCACGCAGTCCACTCTTCTCCCTCCCCCTGAGGGTGTTTCAAGCCCAGCATCTCAATCAGAGGCAGTCTGTCTGCAATGAACCCAACTGGCGTGTAGGGTTCTTGCACCTAAAAGACTTTCATGGTTAGTTATAGACCCAGAAACTGCTTAAGATGCACATACCAGAAAGTGGGAGCCGAATAGTGGTCGATTGACTACTTCTAATATTAATCAATAGTACCAGCGATAGTGCAATCGATAATGTTCCAATGACATTTATCATTATGGTTTAGCATAATCAGTACAGTAGAAAAGATGCCCTTCGTTTTTAACGTGATTGATGGTCGATAACTCATTGCGTTTGATAATTACGAAATCCTCTATTTTGTGAAGGTGAACAGGGTTCTTATTTACGAGTTGGGTTTTTTAATGAATTTTCTAGCCGGATCATTTTCACCTCTGCGCCCGAAAAAATTTGAAAATTTCCTCAATAATTTCCAGTTCACTCCCGGTTATTTTTTATTGAAATAATTTCCGTCATAGTAAAAAACATAGCCGGCAGATTGCCGGAACAGCTGCGAAAGAATAGACTCGCGTGCCATATAACATATAATAGAGATAGAAACAGATAGAGATCTAATTTGAAAATAAAATTGACCCCGCTCAAAAAACTAGGCTAAAAACATTCAGCGATAAATTAATAAAGCTTGTTAAAATTCACTCCACAGAAGCCTCTTATTAGGGACCTTTACTGCAAATATGAGTTCCTTTGAAGTTAAACAAATTCAAATTAAACCTGAGTTTTAAAGTGCAAAAGTCATTTTATTGAGTGAGGTAAGTCACGTATGATCAAAATATAATCACGCAAATAACCTAAAAACTTTTGCTAAAGCGAGTGAGAAATGACGTCACGCACGCAAACGCCGTTAGTGAGAGGAAGAAGTCATTAAGAAAATTTGATTTTTTCAGCTTTGCTGTGTGAACGAATGTAAAACGAAAAAAGAGCGTCAGACGACGAAACAAAAAACATAGCTTGACAAGTCCTGACGTACAATTCAAAGACTTTCCATTGACTTAACAGAAAACTAGACCTAGAACGGACTATTAATGGATTGGGAAAACCATTTAAAAAAAATCCAATCCAAAAAATTGAGAAAACAGTAAAAATCAAAGTGAAATTGCCGCATCTGAACAAAAAACCACTAGCGAGAAAGCGAATTTTTGTTCAAACCCCGTGTTCTCACTTTACTTTAAATTTAGAGCGAAAAAATTTCACGCCGCAAAACCACTCGCTTTTTCGCTCCACTTCCTGTTTCGGCGTGACCAAAATCACTAATCCAATATGACTTCAAAAATCATGAAAATGTGTGAACAGATGTTAAAAAAAAAACATAGCCGGAATTCCGGAAACGACTCGAAGGAAAAAACGAAAATCCCTAACAAACATAAAACTTATTCTACCGATTGACCACAATAACTAACATAATGCTTATCCTACTGAATAACACTTGTCACTTAAAAACAAAAAAAAGAAAAAGAACAATGAAAAAATAACTGACCAGAAAAGACGATAAAGCACGTGATAAAAATTTTACATTGAGTTGCACGTGTAAAAACAACTTTTGGCGAAAACCCGTGAAATAGGTTTAGTTTAATTTTGTTGAATCACTGCTATTTGAGACAAAAACCAAACACGAATTTCAAGTAGAATAAACGAAGGTAAAAGAAAGGAAATGAAAAACAAAACCAAAAAAATTTTCTGTAAAAAAAACAAAAAAAATTGGCCACAAATAATGAATCAAATACCATTATGCTGAAATCAAATCATTATTTCAAAAAACTTTTAATACTACATCTGGTCAAGTGTCCAGCAATCCGAATCATTGTTTATTTAAATGAGTAAAAACGAAGAACGAAAAAAATAGAAAAAAAGTTAGTGTTTAAGAAAAGTTAGTGATATTTGTCATTGAAAAGTGCACTAAATATATTTCAACAAAACCTCTAGAAAAGCTCCTATCAAAAGCTAGACCACTAAAAACTAGCAAAAAGAAGACAATCAGAAGAACTCAGCAAAAATTCCAAAAAAAAAAACACGAAAATTTGCGGAACTCTTCATAAAAGTTTCTCAATTATCTTTAACAAATTGATTCAAAACTTAAATCAAAATCATCAACACGCATCAAGGACAACTAATTTGGACTATAGGCATCCCCAAATGCTATAAAAAATTGAAGAACACAAAGGGCATTAAAAAAATTGAAAAAAAATCATAGAAAAAATTGAGCTTTTTTAATTTCACGGGAGCACATAGACCCAAAAAACGTTAATTGGAGCGAATTAGTACTGGAAGACTTCAAAAACATTAGCAAAGTCGAATAGGCTGAAAAAACGAAAAACAGCAAAAAAAGAAAAATAATTCAAAATTTTTCAGTTTATTGTCATTTTTCTAAACAAAAAAATCGTTTCCAACCTAAGAGAATGTAATCACTTGGTATCTAAAAACTCAGTTACTAACATCCGTCTATTCAAAGCCATTACAAAGCATTATAACAAAACAAAACGCAAAAAATTGCTAAAATTCGCCTAAAATTCAGCAAAATAGCTGAAAAACCAGCAAAATGGTATTAAAACCTTATTAATGACCAAAAACTTGCGAACCACTATTAAAACAACCCTAAGCATCACACAATATCATAATCAGACCTCTAAACCAAAAAAATAACAAAAAAAACGGTTTTAAAAAGCCGCATGTGAACAAAAAAATTTCGCTCGCTTAGAGAAAATTTTTTCACACATCAATTTATCGCTCTCTCAAAAACAGGGGTATGAACAAAAACCACTCACTTTTCGCTCCACTCTTCAATTTTGTTCAGCACAAAAACCACTCCAAATTTTTTCACGCGTTTCATTTCCCGCTTTAAAAATCACTCCAATAAAATTGATTAAAAAAAGGACTTCTCCAATACTCCTCTTCGAGTCGTAAAAAAAGACAGCGCCCCAATACAATTCAAATTCTTTGAATTGTAAAAAAACCAAGAGAAGGCCAATAATAGCCCCAGCGATCGCTGTGCGGCTATTAAAAACCAAAAGCACCGCAATATAGCTACGCTCAGCTTACAGCTTCGCAGCTATAATAATCATGACGACGAAAAAAACATAGCAGGACAAGTCCTGACGTACAATTCAAAGAATTTTCATTGACTAAACAAAAAACTAGACCTAGAACGGACTATGAATGGATTGGAAAAACCATTTAGAAAAAAATCCGATCCAAAAAATCGAAAAAACACTAAAAATCAAAGTGAAATTGCCGCATGTGAACAAAAAACCACTACCGATAAAGCGAATTTTTGTTCAAACGCCGTATTCTTACTCTACTTTAAAATTAGAGCGAAAAAATTTCACGCCGCAAAACCACTCGCTTTTTCGCTCCACTTCCTGTTTCGGCGTGACCAAAATCACTACTCCAATTTGACTTCAAAAATCATGAAAATGTGTGAACAGATCTTAAAAAAAAAAAACAGCGCCCCAATACAATTCAAATTCTTTGAATTGTAAAAAGGACTTCTCCAATACTCCTCTTCGAGTCGTAAAAAAGACAGCGCCCCAATACAATTCAAATTCTTTGAATTGTAAAAAAAACCAAGAGCACCGCAATATAGCTACGCTCAGCTTACAGCTTCGCAGCTATAATTAAAAGTAACTAGGGGCATTACTCACTCGCAATAGCTCTTTTAACGTGTTTTTTAAATATCTTTTTAATGTGTTTTTTAATACCTTTTTAATGAGTTTTTTAATGTTTAATATCTTTTTGAATGTGTTTTTTAAAGCGAACGGTTTTATCATCTACATACGAGACAATTATCTGCCCACCTGTGCTATTGGGAAGAGACCAGAGAATATCTGCTGCTGTTTGTCCACGATTGAGGGGAACACAAGACCAGGACAGTCACACAGCTGGACATTGCAAGTGACGAAGTGTGTCTGGAAGTGCTTCGTGTGTCCTGGTGTCCTTGAGGTTGAAACCACTTTCTTGCCCACAATGCTGTTTATCACTGAGGACTTGCCCACGTTAGGGTGACCGACACAACCTGAAACATTTCAACATTATAGTTGAATGTTGGGTGTGGTTTGACAAAGATTAAGTCTAGCGAGAATGGACCTGTGAAACCTCTCGGTCAGTTGCAGCTGTGCAAAGATCATTGCATTATTCACAACGATAGCACAAAAAATAGTAGTTTAAATTCAACTTAAATCGAAAATGGGTTGAATGAATACATTGCCGTGAAATAAATACACAATTTAACCCAAAATTACATCACGAAAAAAAGATAAAATCATTTTTTTAAAAAAAGAGTCGTTACAAAATCAAAGATCAACATGCTGATTTCAAGTTTTAGATACTTTTTTAAAATCATTTCACTTATAAAGCATTTTGAAAATACATATACTGGTGTCATTGAAATCACAAACGCTCTTGTGTTAATGGTTCACTTTTTCATGAGCTTTAAAATCAAATTTTGTTCAACTTTAATTTAATCCTTAACTTTTTCTCTGTCCTCAAAATCTATCAATCTAACATTTGGTTGAAAACACACACCTGAAAAAAAATTACATAAAAATAGAATTGCTTCGTATACGTATAGTCTCACAAATCCAACCCAAACAAATGAACACAAAAAGTGAGAAAAAAGTTGTTTCAAAAATTGTTCTGATATCTGGTTTACTTTCATAAATCTCCAATTTCTTTAAAGTTTCTAAACTCTGCCCTCGGTTATCCATTAGTTAGAGTTAAATACCGTCAGTTGACCTGCACCCCTTCGGATAAGGTAGCGAAAAACTCATACTGAGATTGAGCAACAGTCAATTTTAGGTCCAATTAAAGGTGTCATGTGCGACAAAAAAAGTGTTGACGCACCCGAAAAAGCCAATCCCATAAAAGTGAAAAATAATGATCAGTAATTCAGTCGAGATTAACTAAATTAATAAAAAAATCAAAAAGTAACCGTGAGGGGACCGGTCATGAAGACTTTTCAGACGAAGAAAATTAGACGGCAAAGGTCCTGAAATACAATCCAAAAAATGACCAAAAAAATTGACCAAAGTATCAGACCAGATGCAAATCTCCAATCTCCACACAGGTATGCAGACCAACAAAGACCAAAAGAAATATTTTCAAGATTCTAAAAGCGTAGTTCTAATGTAATAAAAAACGACATCTAATATAGAAGCCGAGTTTTATCAACCCCAAGAATGATGAAAAACTTCATTAAGTCACTCAAAGCAAGCCAAACCACTTTGGTACCAAAGATAAGAAACTCCAAAGAGGGAGAAGAGCCTGAACAGGACCAAAAATTCACTAAGGCGCTTCAAATGACCTCATTAGAGGTTAATATATACCACTATTAAGATTTGAAGTGAAAAAATGGCACCAGTTTTGGCGCCCTTATCATATGACTTTTAGCAATTAAATTGCCGCCAATTGAGTTCAGCTGCTTGAAATTGTCAATGAGAGAGAACTTTAGATCACGCAAAACGCAGAAAGTCAAGGGCGTAAAATTCACTCAAAAAAGTTAAGAAACGATCAACCAAAAACCTTGCATGAAAAGACGCACATGTTTACAATACTTGCTTCTCTTTGAGAGCAATTAATAATGCCCGATAAGCAAAAAAAACAAAGCTGTAAACAAAGTTATCAGGACAAATTTCCTCAAAACTATTACTTCACAAACAACCTATATGTCAGAACAATTTTCCGTCTATTAAAGTCTTTCACTAAAGCTCAAGTCTTTCACTAAAGCTCAAGCAAAAACAAAACAGAAAACATAACCGACTAACGTCGGAGCGAATTGCTCTCAAACGACTGTCGAGTAGTTGGTTTCGTCATTAGCTAGCTACGGTTTCATGAGGCTAGCTTTAGCTTAATTGAAGGGGTGTGAGGTGAGCGCAGCAGGGGGGGGGGCAACCGCCTTTCACACCATAAGTATGAGTCTCCAAAAACAGTTTTGATGAATGGCAAACGTTGAGACTAGTGAGCTGAATGGCGCTAATAGAACTTAATACCCTCTGGGCGCTACCTGTTTATCCCGTTTTTGAGGACGAAAAGTCAAATGGGTCAGACGAAAAATCAGTAATGCGAAAAATCGCATAAAAAGACCAACAGGACTAACATAATTTCTACAAACTTCGTTTGAGAGCAATTAAAAACTCGCTTCAAGTTATACTTATTAAAGTTTCCATGTTAATATATTTAAAACAAGTGTTGTCGAGATTTACAAACCAAAGAATTTTGAGCTGATTCAAGCTTAGAAGAAGCAAGAAGACGAAAAATATCAAAACTTACTTAAATTAGAAACTAATTTATGGCAGATCAGCAAACCAAATCAATTCAGAAATTCCTGTTGGAAGTCAAATTACATATATAGATATGTCAAATGTCCACAAAACTGGACAAAAACGCACTAATTTAACTTTAAGTACTTCAATCTTCAATTTGCGCCTTCGCAACAAACTTCAATTCAACGTACACGACTTCTAATGCTAGCTTTGATATATATCTTTCAAAATATGTTTCATATATTCACTGCAAACAAAAATTTTCGAGTTCATTCGAGGTGAATTTTGAACAACGTCAGATAATTATTAAGATAAGAGGTAGTACTTTTGAACAAAACAGACGTATTGGTTTGGTTTTTTAACACAGTTCAAGAGTTGAAAAAAGTCAATTTTCTTAAGTTCCATTTAATGTGTGATTAATATTAGTTGACGGTTTCTTTCAATCTCTGCAAAATCTGCAATCAAAAATGCCAAAATCGTCCATAAAACAAATTCGCAAATAGAGCCTAGGACATAGTTGGTCAATTCAAATACCACATGCAACTAAAAAAAAACATGCAACTACTGTTGTGTGAACAACAGTAGAAGCTGAGTTTGAAATTCCGATGTCTAATGACTTTTATTTTCAAGGCAGCCGTATCTTAAATATTAGTTTCTTGATGTTTGGATAAATGCACTGTGACGTAGGCTGTTTCACACCAATGTTGTAAAAATGACACAGATTTTAGGGACATAATTGAAAAAAGTTGGACAACTTGCTATCGCATAACTGACGGGTTTCACTCTTTTGTAGCCTGTGTCAGCTCGAGGGGGAAGCTTTCCGGAGCAAGTATATAGGCCAGTAGTAAGATTAAGTAATTTTATAATTGCTGTACCAGGAGAGGCACGTGCTAAATACTGTAACTTTAAGAAACACCAAGTCATAATGTTGATTATATAGATGTAATTCAATGGTTAGGAAATGGACGACTTTTTCACGGTAGCAAAAGAAGATTTGTGAAGCAATCTCACGAAAGTTTCAACTGTTGACAAGGAACAACAGTGGGCAAAGGGTAGCCCAGACATATTGTTCCAGAGGAAATATAACTCAAGGGACTTTTTTGAAACACCATCAACACTGGCGTCAGTGAAGCAAGCTGATTAGTTTGATTCTCTGACGTCCGGCCACAGCACCACCAACACTACACATTCAATATTAACTGAAGGCGGAACACCGCACAATTGCTTCAAACTTCGTTCGAGAGCAATAAAGCATGATATGCTCGGTATATGCTACAATCTGAAAGAAAAAAATAGCTCTCAAACCGATTGTAAGCCTCTGATCCGCAGCACACATAGTGGCCTCTTTGTAATCGTAACTGTGGCTCATCTGCTTCCCAACTTTGTACTGCCAGGCAGAAAAATCGAACGAATGAAGTGATTTGTTTTTACTCCCTCTCGCACACTTCTCGCAAGACTCCACCAGCTCCTAAACGTGGTTTATAATTGCAACGACATTCACTACTTCATTATTTCAATCTTGTACTAACATTTGATTGTTCTATGAAAAAATGTTTGCTTATATTTTTAAGGAAAGTTTTGTATAACATTCGTGTGTTCCATGAAATCGCTTTGTCTGCTTTTATTTTAAAGGTAATGTTTTGTGACCACCAGGAAAAAAAGAGGCGATCGCAGAATTGTCCGATCGCCTTAACTTCTCATTTATGTTTTGTTGTCGGCTATACCCCCTGTTTAGCCGACAACGAAAACATACCCGGTAGATTGCCGGAAAATAGCCGCCGTTGATTCCAATAAGCATGATTGGGATTGAACGAATAGAATATATTGAAAAAAAAAAAGATTTTTGTACAAAAATATTTTTTAAGTCCGATTTATTTTGATGGCATTTCGTAGTTGAACATACTTCTGTTTCTTAGAGAGAGGCTACAGGAGCTACTATCAACACCAATAAGCATTAGAGGTGGTAACTAAGACTTATAGGAACGACGTTCAAATAGCGGGCATCTAAAATTGGGCTTTATGGGTTTATCCCGTTTCTATTTCTGACTTCAATTTTTTATACTGACTCTGTTCATTTTGAATTGCTTTGCTGAACAACTGATGTTCAAATTCACTTTTAGCAGAATGAGAGAAGAGAGAAACTAGCCTAGAGAAGTCAAAAAGATTTCACGCAAAATGTCGAAAAAGCGGCAAAATGGTAAAGCGAAAAAAAGTTTGACGAAGTAAAAAAAAATACGAGCGCAATAATAGCCGGCTGAGAAGATGAGGGCGGCTATTAAAAAAAGGATTTAAGCCGATAACCTCACAGCTCACCAACTGTAATGATTAGACGACGAATTAGCAACTTTATCAACAATCTGATTTAACGGCCAATCAGAATTAAGGCTGTGCGCTTAATTGGTCACTTTTCCTTGTCGTCTAAATGTCATGTCGGCCAATATTTCAAGCAGCCAAAAACAGTCGCGTTTTCATCAAGATCATGTTGATGATGCGGACGGCGAAGCGGACAGCAGTAAATTTCATTCAGCAGTTGCCCACATCATACTATTCAATAAAGTAATTCTTTTGTCTCGGACCAGCATGTTCATTTAGGTTATTGCCCTTGGTCATTTAGAATACACTATTTCGTTGCTAACCTGCAACCCAATTGGTGAAACATAATTGGACTTCGCAGTGGGTTTCCGTCTGCCCGTTTTAATTTTCCCCAATTCAGAGACATCTAATCTCCGTCCCCCAATCGGCCCCGCTCCTCCCTTTTCCACTGACGATGACTTGTTAGCTGATGATTGATAGGATTCTGGATCTCTGAAGTTTGTTGGATCAGTGGAATATAGCACAATGTGTAGCTTGGGGAACCTATCTTGGAGGTATTTTTTCCATGCAATAGATACTTCAGGTGGCACTAGGTCGATTTTGTTTAGAATCACGACCACATCTTTGTTCAGATCCTGAAACAAATAAAAACTGTTGTTTATTTTATTGACCGATATTCCACTGAACATGTTAAAGTATCCGAGGTCCAACAATAATTTTTTAGAACAGTAACTGATAAGTACGCTGAGGAGGTACAGTCAATTTTGATCGAAGCAAATTCCCTAATAACAAAGCCGGCAAATTGCCGGAAAATAGCCGCCTTTGATCCGCTTGACGGACATTGGGCTTGAAACAGAAAGGAAAAAACAATAGATAGAATTCGACAATTTTTTTCTAAATGTCGAAAAGTTCTGATTTGGTATGCAGTTTCAGTTAATTTAATGACCGGTTTTTGTAAATTAATCTGCCTCTTATGTATTTTTACGATTACTTTCGATTTGATTATTATTTTGGTCATTGTTTAGTTTTATCGCGTGCATTGTGATTTGCAGCGACAACTAATTTTTAATGTTAAAGCGACAAAGTTTATTCAGTTACCAAATGAGCACTGTTTTTTTATTGAAAAATAGTGTTTCGATTGAGAGTATTTACGGAAATTGATAAATTTTGTAACAATTTTTGGCCATTTCTTGCATTATTCAATTTTTTATTCCAAAATTAAATTTTTGGGAGCCTAACATTGCTTAAATTTTGTTGCTCGCGTACTTTGATGTTTTCAATTGCGTACAAAAAATCTGACCTGTTTTTTATATATCCTGTTTTGTAAGAAAAATCTGGTTTTTATATATGAGCAATATAATTTTTTAGTACGCAAAAATTTTGTATGTTACCAAAACCAAGCCTTAAAAATACTTGCAGAAAAAGAGTGTTGTTCAAAATTTGTTAAAAGGAAGCTAGCAAAATCTCAGAGCAATATTAGGTTAAATAAAGCCAAAAAACATTTCAAAACTCGAAAGAAAACGACAAATAATTAGATCAAATAGATAATTTTCAATTTAGAAAGAAACATGCTCGAATGTGGAAAATACATACATTGTGAAAAAGATTTGAAAAATTATTCCTAATTTCGAAAAATCAAAAAACTAAGCTGGTGACTAATTAAAAATCACAATGAAAAACATGAGGTAGAAAAAACATAGATTATTTGATATTAAGCAATCGAGGTTTAAGCATTACATAGCCATCTTCCTGTCTCAGTAAGAAATGAAAACAGCTCAATTGCGAAACTGCATTTTCACACATATTCACTAAATTCTAAGGAGTTATCGCTAAAAACAATTTAACAAGCAACCAAACGAAACAACCAAATACACCAATGGTGCACCAAAAGACTTTGTATAGTAAATAAACTCTAAGTACAAACAAAAAACACCTTACGTCAAAAAGAGGCATCCATTTCAGGAATTATCAAAAAGAAGCTAACATATTTACTAATTTAGTTAAAAAAAATTCCGCTCAGAAAGCCAAAAATTCAAAAAAAAAAATGAAAAAGCCTAAAATAGACAAAAAATTGGAAATTATGGGCCAATTTTGCATTTGAAACGCAATATTAGACTCCAAGAAACATTATGGTATAAATTTCAGATGGTTGCATATTCATGAAGTATCGATTAAGAATTACTTTTACAAAATATCAAGTTACAGTAAAAAAAAAGTTGGGCCAAATGGACAAAAACACGGCTGAAGAGTATGAGCCCACCTCTCAAAACTTTTCAAAGTCAAAAATTCATTCACTGAGCGCAGCTCATGAACAAAAATGTTCTCTCGCTCAGAAAAAGTTATTTCACACAACAATTTCACTAACTTTCACTATTAGGTCAAAACGCCGCCTGAACAAAAAATTTTCATGACAATCAATAGGTAAGTTATCAATATAGCAGTAGATAGCTGAAAATGCAGTAAAAAGAACTCGCTATCAGACGTATCACAGATAACAGGTGCAGAAATAGAATAACAAACATAGCTGGCCGATAGCCAGAAAATAGCCGCAATAGCTTCGTAGATCTGCAGTCTCCAAAAAACAGTAAAAGAGACAGACCAAAAAATAGCCTTTTTATTGAAGGCTGATATGTTATATTTTGATTAAAAAAATCTGTATAAGTTTTTGATGCCTCTATTAGCTGCTCTCAAATAACCTTCATTTAGAGTGACACACACCCATTTGACCTTATCTATTTGAATTAAAGTAAATAAAAGTCAATTTCAAAGTGAGGAAGTCATTTTTGAGTGAGGTAAGTCAAGTGTGATCAAAAATTTAATCACGCAAATGAACAAAAAAACTCGCTCCACTAAGAGCGAAAAATGACGTCACACACGCACTTCAGTTGAAATTGCATGAAAGAATGAACAAAAAGTAGATTTCAAGTGGTTGAGACGTCATATGGTCGTAACAAAAATCGCGTCGACGAAATAAAAAAACCAAGAGAAGGCCAATAATAGCCCCAGCTATTGCTGTGCGGCTATTAATTATGACCAAATAACCCAGTTCTACATACAAAAATTATATTTATTGCCCGATCTCAATTCCAAAAGAACTTGATCGTAGCATCCCAAAAATTGTAAGGTTGCCAAAAACACCATGATAGCTTTGCTGTCCTGTAGTATCGATATAAATAGAAAACACAGACAAAACAGTAAACATAAAGCACGAGGCCAGCTGTTGGCTTCGCCATTTGGTAGCAGCGATTTAGTGAGGTTAACTTAGATTAACGTAAGGGTAAACTTAGGTTAACTTAGGTTGAATAAGGGGCACAAAAAAGCTCAAGTAAAATGTTGAAAGAAGTCAAAACATGAGGGTACGCAAATTCTTGTCTTTACAAGACAATTCGTAGTTCGGCATGCTTTCAAGTTTGTAAAAAGATCATTGCTGGCTGAGCCAAAATTGTTACGTTTTCGCAGAAGCAATAAAAAGAAGACTGTGCGGTGAAACTCAAAAACGAGCGATTGCCTCTTGTTTAAGCAAGAGAACGCACCCGGTAAGAGAAACAAAATTGGAATTCAAGCACTATTATATCAATCGAAATAATTGAAAACATACCCGGCAGATTGCCGGAAAATAGCCGCCGTTGATTCCCATAACTCTATTGAGATTGAAAGAAAAGAAAATATCAACAAAAATTGATTTTTGTATTAAAACATTTTTAAGTGGGATTTATTTTGATATCATTTCGTAATTGAACATACTCCTGTCTTTCAGTGAGAGGCTACAGGGTCTAGTATCAATACCAATAAGCATTATAGATAGTAACTAAAACTTATGAGAACAAGTTCAAGTACCGGGCGTCTAAAAATGGGCTTTATGGGTTTATCACGTTTCTATTTCTTTGATTTTTTATACTGACTCTCTTCATTTTGAATTGCTTTGCTGAGCAGCTGCTGTTTAAAAGGATTTTGAGCAGAATGAGAGAAGAGTGAAATTAGCCTAGAGAAGTCAAAAAGATTTCACGCAAAATGCCGAAAAAGCGAAAAAAAAGTTCGACGAAGTAAAAAAACATGGCAGGACAAGTCCTGACGTACAATTCAAAGAATTTTCATTGACTTAACAAACAAATAGACCTAGAACGGACAATGAGTGAATTGGGAAAACCATTTCTAAAAAAAATCAGATGAAAAAAAAAAACAAAAAAAAACAGAAAAACAATGTCAAAATGCTGCTACGGAGAACAAAAAACCACTAGTGAGATATGTAATTTTAATTCTAACAAAAAAACTAGGTCGAGAATGAGCTGTGAATGGATTGGGAAAACTATTTAGAAAAAAATCCGATCCAAAAATTCGAAAAAACCAGTAAAAATCAGAGTGAAATTGCCGCATGTGAACAAAAACAACTACCGAGAAACCGAATTTTTGTTCAAACACCGTTTTCTCACTCTACTTTAAAATTAGAGCAAAAAAATTCACGCCGCAAAACCACTCGCTTTTTCGCTCCATTTCCTGTTTCGGCGTGACCAAAATCACCACTCCGATTTGACTTCAAAAATCATGAAAATGCGTGAACAGATTTTTTAAAAAAAGACAGCGCCCCAATACAATTCAAATTCTTTGAATTGTAAAAAATAGGAGCGCTATAATAGCCGGCTGAGAAGATGAGGGCGGCTATTAATAATATGTGGCGGATCTCACGTGGACTCAAGCTAGTTGGTAGATCGGAGCAAAGAATTTCAGCATAAATTTAAGTTCTTTCAGCATAAATTTTGTTAAGCATAATCTGGATCAACAAATCCCTCCGTAGACCAAGGCTGTTCAAGATATATATTCGGCCATCGAAGCAGGTCAGTGACTGAAACACTACTTATTAAACCAACGATGTGCTCTTCGATAAGTTTATCACAATAATTAGTCTAAAATCACTATCGCCTTTTATGTTTAAGTATGCATAGCTATAACATATGCCTCGTAAAACAGATGTAAAAAATTACGGCTGGCAAAAAAAAACACTACGGACTCTCTCAAAGAACCGTCCACCAAAATAGAAAAAATGCTCCAGTTGGATTCCAAAAAGACTTTCACATTCAGATAGCCCTTCCCAGTGACTTCAGCAAACTACACACTGGAAATAGTACTGAAGCTTTTTAGGGCCAAAAACGAAATTCATTGCCCACTGGGCTCTACCTATTTATCCCGTCTTGAAAACTCAAAGTCAAGAGAAATGTGAAAAAATCTTGCCAAAAAAAGCAGCAGGACAAATCCTGACCAATAATTCAACGAACTTCATTGACTGAAAAACAGAACAAGACCTAAAATGAACTCGAAAAACCATTTGGAAAAAGCCTATTATAAAAATTGCAAAAAAAAACAATTAAAATCAAAAGTCAATTGCCGTGTGTGAACAAAAACAACGAGCAAGAAAGTGAATTCAATCACCGTTTTGTCACGCAACGTTTAAAAGAGAACAAAATTCCCATCGCAAAACTACTCGCTTCTTTACTTCACTTCCTCTTTAGGCGTGACAACAATCATCACTTCAATTTGACTTTCAAGACAGTGCCCCAAAAACAATTCAAATTTTTTGAACTGCAAAGGCCATTAATAGCCACAGTTCTTGCGTTGTGGCTATTAAAAAGAAGCAACCATTCAATTTTCACACTAGAAATTGGGCCAACAATTATTCAGCCATCGCTTTTTGACAAACACGCCAAACTAATACTTCCAAAAAAGGCCGAAGGCGCAAATTTTACTTTAACCAATATCTTCAATAAAAGCAAATTGAAGCTGATACCATTAGTTTGCCGCAACCATGTGGCACATTTAGGTGAGGCTCGGAAACTGTAAATATTAGACTAGAATACATAACCCGTACAGAGAAAAAAACCGACTAAACGTCGGAAGAATTGCTCTCGAACGACTATTGGGAGCTCTAATCAATAGCAGCCTGCTTTAGCGAGGGGTGGGGGGGGAGGGAGGGAGGGGGAGCCTAACTCGGACTAAGAAGTTCAATAGTGGGCTTCAAATAACCACATTAGAGGTTAATATATACCACCATTAAGATTTAAAG
>NC_134481.1:40685345-40765311 GCF_964194025.1 Convolutriloba macropyga | reverse complement strand
GAAGTCAACTATCAAAAACGTGGTAAAAGCTCGAATAGAAAGAAGTCAAAATTCAAATCATGAACAAACTTGCTTTCTGCTAAAAAAAAAAACCTGGAGAATATCAATACTCCTCTTCGAGTCGTAAAAACCTGTAGAATCTCAATGCTCCTCTTCGAGTCGTGAAAAGACACACACACGTTTACAATAATGAACTTCGTTCAAGAGCAATTAAAAATAGACCAACATGAAACAATAACCCTATGATGCACTAATGAACCCTATATAAAGTCTAATAAAATACTCAAGATGGTCGAAGTGGCCATCTGTGATAAAATCGACTTCAATTGTAAACAAAGCCAGCAAATAGCCGCCGTTGACCCGCTTGATGCACATTGGGATTGAAACAAACAAACAGAAATAAGAGATAAAAATTGACAGAATTTTTCTGTCAAACTGATCTTATTTGGTGTGTAAATTCGAATATACGGTTAAATTCTAAAAATACTCTTAATGCAGCTTCTAAACTAAAGGCTATTAAAGCATAATACTAATGCAAGTTCGCTTTGATGAATCTCTTTGATGAACCTAATGCATTATGACGGAAAGACCCGGCTTCAAATGTTTATCCCGTCCCTTTTAGTTTTGCTCTTTTGACATTGACCATATTCACTACGTTAGGTAATTAAATACGTGAAAGGATTTAAAATCCATTCATTTGAAACAGTGAGTGAAGTAAGTCGGAAGTCAAACGTGAAAATCGTGACTTATGTAAAACGAAAAACGTGATGTAAAGATGAAGCGAATTAAGAAGAAAGGAGAGCGCCTAAATAATCGCCGTCGAGAGGCTGACGGCGGCTATTAAAAACTACCTTAACGTCGGAAAAGCTATTGCATATTTATTTTTCTCGCTCTTTCGGAATAATTCATGAACAAACACCCTATCGATCTGTTCTCAACTTCTTTTCAGTAGATTGACCCTAACAATTTTTTCACGCGCGTCATTGACTTTTACATCCTGCTTCACTGACTGATTACCGATTTAAAAAAAGCAAAGATGGCCACAACTCGTCTTCGAGTCGTAAAAACGACGTCACGTAACAATAGCCGTTTGAGTAACTGCGATGGGGGAGTAGTTCCTCTAGAAGTTCCCAGCGGTGTTGACCAGACTGAGAACAGGCAAGACAGATCAGTACCATATCTACCTTAGTAATGTGGCGGTAGAGTGAGGGTGGCAAGTGTAGCACTGGGTGTCTTACGTCACAGATGAGGAGAAGGATGTCAGACATCTCCAACACACGCCACAACTGTCGCCAAGTCTCCAAATTTAACTCAAAGTACGAGAGCCTGCAAACAAACATCATACTAATATATGAACAGCTAACAAAATTTGATAGGAAAAGATACTTGACGAAAAATATGACGAAAAGATATGAATCGATAAAAGATATGACTCGCTGACAGGTCACAAATTATCAAAGGCCAGGGACGAATTTTACAACTTTTCACGTGCTCAAAAACGCCTTTAGACCATTGAACACTGAATTATTTTTACGGAAAAACAGACTATCTATGTAGAGTAAAATTCTCTCGAAGGACAGGGGCTTTAGATAACAGACAAAAAATTTCATAAAGTGTAATTTTATAAAGTTTTCCATTCAGTTCTGAATGACAGCACCATCAATGACACAAAAAAGTTAATATGAGTGTACATTAACTCGAAAAGAAGTCAAACTGGTCTGACCAAAATGAGACACGTAATCTGTGAGGGTTAGCTTATTATTGTCTAGAAGCGGTCGCTTGTATTCGAATATCTAAAATATACTAGAATATCTACTATAATATCTAATAACGTCAATCATTTTATCGTTAGCACGAAAAAAATGCACTTGACTCTTCTTCAGGCAACATCTATGCCTGAACGGGCACCGATATCTGTCGCCAAACCGTACAATCTTATCGTTTTGCGTTATATCTGCTAAGATGTTTTTTTTAAAAAAAATCCCGCCAAATAAAAGACGATCCCTATACCAAACATAAACCAACTAATGTCGTAAAAATTGCTTTCGAACGACAGGCGGGTGAAAAAGCATTTTCCCCACACCGGGATTCGAACCATTGGCCTCCCGATCCATTACCAGATGCACTGCCCACTCGGCTATGACTGCCCACAGACCCCTTCTTGTTGCTATGATGCAACCGACTTTATATTAGCAACAAGCTTTACTTCGGAGTGAGAACAATAGAGATTACTCTAAAATGACCAACGAAAGCGTGAAAAAGTCAAAGAATGTTCTAGAAGAAAAGCGCAAAAAAGGTCAAGCAAAAAATTTGCATGAAAAAGACCAACACGTTTACAATAATTGCATGAACTTCGTTCAAGAGCAATTAAAAAGGTAGTCGGCCAACTCGGGAGTGACTTATATAGATGTAGAAGTTCTGACAGTAGTCAGACTACAAAGTGAATCATATACAAAATAATGTATATGAACATAACCGACTAACGTCGGGCGAATTGCACTCAAACGACCGTCGAGCGGTTGGCTTCGGTAGTAGCCAGCTGGGGCTTAGGGATGTTAGCATAAGTTGGGGTGGGGGTGTGGCGGAGAGTTGGAGGGAGAAGTCAACCCTATGGGGGGGGGGGGGGTCAAGAGATGGGGGTAGGTTTGCGAAGGCTGGATGAGAGGGGGTTCAAATCGACAGGTGGATGGAGGAGTGTTGAGCGGGGTTGAGCTTTAAACATTCATTTTAGGCCCAAAAGTTTTCCCAGAAAGTACAATAAATTGTGGATAGTTGTAGACAAAAGCTAGTTGTAGATAGTGTTGAAAATATTATAAGGTAACCTCTGAAAAAATTTATTAACATAAACCGACAAATGTCGGAAGAGTTGCTCTTGAACGACAGGCGAGGCAATTTAATTCAGGGGCTGTAGCCTAGATCAAATTATGGGTGCAAAAATCCCCCCCCCCGGCATTCGAACCACTGCCCTCCCGATCCACAGCCACAACTACTAACCACTGCGCTACAGATCACATACCTCACTTATTCTGCAACCGAATTTATATTAGCTTTACTTCAGAGCAATAGAGATCACTCAAAAATGAAAAACGAAAGCGCGAAAAAGTCACTTGAGAAGTCAAAGAATGTTCTAGAAGAAAAGCGCAAAACTGTCAAGCGAAAAATTTGCATAAAAAAAGACACAGACCTTTACAATAATTGCTATGAACTGCGTTCAAGAGCAATTAATTACTATCATTCTCTCCAGCACCATTTTCTGCTTAACATTCAGTGCAAAACAACTGAAGACATGAACGTTAAAAATACCGAGAGATTTACCATTATAATGTATAAAGACTCCTCAATAGGCTCATTATCCTTCACTGACATCATAAAAAACTGCATTATTAATCCTAAGAAATTAATTAAAACTCAATAATTTGGTACAACAACCATCAACGACCGTCTGTGGTCACAATAATCATTCAGACACATGGTCAAAGCTAACCCCCCCCCCCTATCCATGGGAAAGGCAGGAAGACTCATTAGAACGGATCTATTAAATTTCCTCAAACAAAGATTAAGAACCTCTCCATTTTTCCCGTATGGTTACATGATAACCTCACTTCACCGTAAATACACATCCCCAGTTTTTATCAACAAATATAATTTTGAGAGCATAGCTCCAATTGGAACATTAAGCGCACTTCAATCCCCAAAGGAGAAGGAAAATTTTCGAACTAATTAAAATTCTATAACATCAAAAAACAAAGCACTCCCATTTCAAATCAAGTCCATTTTCAGCTATATATTTTGCTTGCGTAATCCATTAGAAATACGCAAAACAGCGACAGCTTCAAAGACTAGTCAAAAGCAAGACCCGTGTCTAAAAGCGTACAAAAATGTGTGCATTTGAAGGGTGAATTTACGTCACTTAACCTGCGGACGATAACTTACCCACCCTTAACTTTGATAATTCAGAGCAAAATAATTCCATGCTACTGGATTTACATATAATAATGGTCATTTAAAACAAAAACAAACAACCTTACTGATACATGACACTTGGATTGAGTGCACAATACATCAAAATTGTGGAAATCAACAACAGACAATTCAAAATGAGCAAAAACTGAGAAACTTGAGCGAAAATTAAAAAAGTTTATGGAAACAAGTGGCGCCAAATTATAAAAAATAAAAAAATTACATATTACTATCGTTTTTCAGAGCATAAGATACAACTTTAGAGAACATAAACAAACCAATAGCAGAAAAAAAGAAGCAACCATTCAATTTTCACACTAGAAATTGGGCCAACAATTATTCAGCCATCGCTTTTTGACAAACACGCCAAAAGAATACTTCCAATAAAAGGCCGAAGGCGCAAATTTTACTTTAACCAATATCTTCAATAAAAGCAAATTGAAGCTGATACCATTAATTTGTCGCAACCATGTGGCACATTTAGGTGAGGCTCGGAAACTGTAAATATTAGAATAGAATACATAACCCGTACAGAGAAATAAAACCGACTAAACGTCGGAAGAATTGCTCTCGGACGACTATTGGGAGGTCTAATCAATAGCAGCCTGCTTTAGTGGGGGGGGGGAGGGGAGGGGAGGGGAGGGAGGGAGGGAGGGAGGGAGGGAGGGAGGGAGGGAGGGAGGGAGGGAGGGAGGGAGGGGGAGCCTAACTGGGACTAAGAAGTTCAATAGTGGGCTTCAAATAACCACATGAGAGGTTAACATACACCACTATTAAGTAAAAAATGGCACCAGTTTCTGCGCACTTTCCCTTGACTTTTAGTATTAAAATATCGAATATCGAAAATCAGAATATCGATAAAAAACACAGGTAGGTGATGGTGGGGGGTGTAGGCAGGTGGGGTGGGGCGTAGGTACGTAGCGGGGGGGTAGGTAGGTACGGGGGGGGGGGGTAGGTAGGTACGGGGGGGTTAGGTAGGTGAGGGGGGAGGAGGGGTGTAGGTACGAGGGAGGGGGGGGGGTAGGTAGGTTGGGTTGGGGTGGGGGGTAGGTATGTTGGGGGTTCGTTGGGGGGGGATGAGTATGTTGGGGGGATAAGGTACGTGGGGGGGGGTAGTTTTTTTTGGGGGGGGGGGGTAGTTTTTTTTTGGGGGGGTAGGTAGTTAAATGGGAACCAATTTTCTCAAATTGACCTCTTCACCTTGAATTACAGACTGTTACCAATTGCTATACATTAAAAACTAAGCTATTGTTAAAGTCCAATGTTCGAAAACAGAAGTCAACTATCAAAAACGTAGGTAAAAGCTCGAATAGAAAGAAGTCAAAATTCAAATCATGAACAAACTTGCTTTCTGCTAAAAAAAAAACCTGGAGAATATCAATACTCCTCTTCGAGTCGTAAAAACCTGTAGAATCTCAATGCTCCTCTTCGAGTCGTGAAAAGACACACACACGTTTACAATAATGAACTTCGTTCAAGAGCAATTAAAAATAGACCAACATGAAACAATAACCCTATGATGCACTAATGAACCCTATATAAAGTCTAATAAAATACTCAAGATGGTCGAAGTGGCCATCTGTGATAAAATCGACTTCAATTGTAAACAAAGCCAGCAAATAGCCGCCGTTGACCCGCTTGATGCACATTGGGATTGAAACAAACAAACAGAAATAAGAGATAAAAATTGACAGAATTTTTCTGTCAAACTGATCTTATTTGGTGTGTAAATTCGAATATACGGTTAAATTCTAAAAATACTCTTAATGCAGCTTCTAAACTAAAGGCTATTAAGCATAATACTAATGCAAGTTCGCTTTGATGAATCTCTTTGATGAACCTAATGCATTATGACGGAAAGACCCGGCTTCAAATGTTTATCCCGTCCCTTTTAGTTTTGCTCTTTTGACATTGACCATATTCACTACGTTAGGTAATTAAATACGTGAAAGGATTTAAAATCCATTCATTTGAAACAGTGAGTGAAGTAAGTCGGAAGTCAAACGTGAAAATCGTGACTTATGTAAAACGAAAAACGTGATGTAAAGATGAAGCGAATTAAGAAGAAAGGAGAGCGCCTAAATAATCGCCGTCGAGAGGCTGACGGCGGCTATTAAAAACTACCTTAACGTCGGAAAAGCTATTGCATATTTATTTTTCTCGCTCTTTCGGAATAATTCATGAACAAACACCCTATCGATCTGTTCTCAACTTCTTTTCAGTAGATTGACCCTAACAATTTTTTCACGCGCGTCATTGACTTTTACATCCTGCTTCACTGACTGATTACCGATTTAAAAAAAGCAAAGATGGCCACAACTCGTCTTCGAGTCGTAAAAACGACGTCACGTAACAATAGCCGTTTGAGTAACTGCGATGGGGAGTAGTTCCTCTAGAAGTTCCCAGCGGTGTTGACCAGACTGAGAACAGGCAAGACAGATCAGTACCATATCTACCTTAGTAATGTGGCGGTAGAGTGAGGGTGGCAAGTGTAGCACTGGGTGTCTTACGTCACAGATGAGGAGAAGGATGTCAGACATCTCCAACACACGCCACAACTGTCGCCAAGTCTCCAAATTTAACTCAAAGTACGAGAGCCTGCAAACAAACATCATACTAATATATGAACAGCTAACAAAATTTGATAGGAAAAGATACTTGACGAAAAATATGACGAAAAGATATGAATCGATAAAAGATATGACTCGCTGACAGGTCACAAATTATCAAAGGCCAGGGACGAATTTTACAACTTTTCACGTGCTCAAAAACGCCTTTAGACCATTGAACACTGAATTATTTTTACGGAAAAACAGACTATCTATGTAGAGTAAAATTCTCTCGAAGGACAGGGGCTTTAGATAACAGACAAAAAATTTCATAAAGTGTAATTTTATAAAGTTTTCCATTCAGTTCTGAATGACAGCACCATCAATGACACAAAAAAGTTAATATGAGTGTACATTAACTCGAAAAGAAGTCAAACTGGTCTGACCAAAATGAGACACGTAATCTGTGAGGGTTAGCTTATTATTGTCTAGAAGCGGTCGCTTGTATTCGAATATCTAAAATATACTAGAATATCTACTATAATATCTAATAACGTCAATCATTTTATCGTTAGCACGAAAAAAATGCACTTGACTCTTCTTCAGGCAACATCTATGCCTGAACGGGCACCGATATCTGTCGCCAAACCGTACAATCTTATCGTTTTGCGTTATATCTGCTAAGATGTTTTTTTTTAAAAAAAATCCCGCCAAATAAAAGACGATCCCTATACCAAACATAAACCAACTAATGTCGTAAAAATTGCTTTCGAACGACAGGCGGGTGAAAAAACATTTTCCCCACACCGGGATTCGAACCATTGGCCTCCCGATCCATTACCAGATGCACTGCCCACTCGGCTATGACTGCCCACAGACCCCTTCTTGTTGCTATGATGCAACCGACTTTATATTAGCAACAAGCTTTACTTCGGAGTGAGAATAATAGAGATTACTCTAAAATGACCAACGAAAGCGTGAAAAAGTCAAAGAATGTTCTAGAAGAAAAGCGCAAAAAAGGTCAAGCAAAAAATTTGCATGAAAAAGACCAACACGTTTACAATAATTGCATGAACTTCGTTCAAGAGCAATTAAAAAGGTAGTCGGCCAACTCGGGAGTGACTTATATAGATGTAGAAGTTCTGACAGTAGTCAGACTACAAAGTGAATCATATACAAAATAATGTATATGAACATAACCGACTAACGTCGGGCGAATTGCACTCAAACGACCGTCGAGCGGTTGGCTTCGGTAGTAGCCAGCTGGGGCTTAGGGATGTTAGCATAAGTTGGGGTGGGGGTGTGGCGGAGAGTTGGAGGGAGAAGTCAACCCTATGGGGGGGGGGTCAAGAGATGGGGGTAGGTTTGCGAAGGCTGGATGAGAGGGGGTTCAAATCGACAGGTGGATGGAGGAGTGTTGAGCGGGGTTGAGCTTTAAAACATTCATTTTAGGCCCAAAAGTTTTTCCAGAAAGTACAATAAATTGTGGATAGTTGTAGACAAAAGCTAGTTGTAGATAGTGTTGAAAATATTATAAGGTAACCTCTGAAAAAATTTATTAACATAAACCGACAAATGTCGGAAGAGTTGCTCTTGAACGACAGGCGAGGCAATTTAATTCAGGGGCTGTAGCCTAGATCAAATTATGGGTGCAAAAATCCCCCCCCCCCCGGCATTCGAACCACTGCCCTCCCGATCCACAGCCACAACTACTAACCACTGCGCTACAGATCACATACCTCACTTATTCTGCAACCGAATTTATATTAGCTTTACTTCAGAGCAATAGAGATCACTCAAAAATTAAAAACGAAAGCGCGAAAAAGTCACTTGAGAAGTCAAAGAATGTTCTAGAAGAAAAGCGCAAAACTGTCAAGCGAAAAATTTGCATAAAAAAAGACACAGACCTTTACAATAATTGCTATGAACTGCGTTCAAGAGCAATTAATTACTATCATTCTCTCCAGCACCATTTTCTGCTTAACATTCAGTGCAAAACAACTGAAGACATGAACGTTAAAAATACCGAGAGATTTACCATTATAATGTATAAAGACTCCTCAATAGGCTCATTATCCTTCACTGACATCATAAAAAACTGCATTATTAATCCTAAGAAATTAATTAAAACTCAATAATTTGGTACAACAACCATCAACGACCGTCTGTGGTCACAATAATCATTCAGACACATGGTCAAAGCTAACCCCCCCCCCCCTATCCATGGGAAAGGCAGGAAGACTCATTAGAACGGATCTATTAAATTTCCTCAAACAAAGATTAAGAACCTCTCCATTTTTCCCGTATGGTTACATGATAACCTCACTTCACCGTAAAATACACATCCCCAGTTTTTATCAACAAATATAATTTTGAGAGCATAGCTCCAATTGGAACATTAAGCGCACTTCAATCCCCAAAGGAGAAGGAAAATTTTCGAACTAATTAAAATTCTATAACATCAAAAAACAAAGCACTCCCATTTCAAATCAAGTCCATTTTCAGCTATATATTTTGCTTGCGTAATCCATTAGAAATACGCAAAACAGCGACAGCTTCAAAGACTAGTCAAAAGCAAGACCCGTGTCTAAAAGCGTACAAAAATGTGTGCATTTGAAGGGTGAATTTACGTCACTTAACCTGCGGACGATAACTTACCCACCCTTAACTTTGATAATTCAGAGCAAAATAATTCCATGCTACTGGATTTACATATAATAATGGTCATTTAAAACAAAAACAAACAACCTTAACTGATACATGACACTTGGATTGAGTGCACAATACATCAAAATTGTGGAAATCAACAACAGACAATTCAAAATGAGCAAAAACTGAGAAACTTGAGCGAAAATTAAAAAAGTTTATGGAAACAAGTGGCGCCAAATTATAAAAAATAAAAAAATTACATATTACTATCGTTTTTCAGAGCATAAGATACAACTTTAGAGAACATAAACAAACCAATAGCAGTTCCATTAGGTTAAAAAAATGGCAAAAAACAAATGAGGGCACGATTCAACACAATAAAAACCTCAAAAATAAACGCAACTTAAGTAAATGACACAGATAGTTGACAGCTGACACTGATTAACTGACAACAATTATTCCCCAATCAAGCCAATGAAGACTGTCATTTACAAGATTAAGCGGCAAGGGCACAAGTAAAGCAACAATACCGTGCAAGACTAAAAAACGCGCTTATTTTTTTGAAACCAAATAGTTTAAAAGTAAAAAACCCTTATGAGCTCAAGTCAAAAAATAGAAAAAAATTATGCATCACTATTAATCGGCGACTAATTTCAATAATGAGAGTAAATTAGGTCAAAAGCATGAAGCAAAAAACTGGCAGCAGTTCAAAAATTCTCTAGCATTTATTGAGAACCATGTCAAAGTCATAGAAAGCATTAGTTGTGAATGAAAAAATATTTTGATTATTTGCGCTTCATTAGCAACTGATAACACCTGTCATTAATAAAGTTGATTGATACGACCACAAAATTGACAACAAATACATGCAAAACCCAAAAAAAATTGCAAAGATGAAAACAAAACTTTAATCAAATTTAATTGGAAAAAAGGTAAGTTTCACCCAGAAGACGAAACAGTGAACCCCCCTATGAAAGAGCAAAGCAGAGTATTTAAATTTACCGCAAGAATCATTGTATTTTAAGCTTAGAGCAATATGCTAGGATGCAAAAGCCTCGTCAAAAGGGTGAAATATCACCACACTAATTAGGTGGCTAGCCTCCCCTCCAGCACAACAAGACTATAACTATTATCAACCTCAGCTACACGTTTAGTACCACGGCAACCTTTTAGACAGATATCTGAGCTGCGTAGAAGTGCGGAACTTTAGTTCATCCGATTGTATGTTATTGTGTCGAAGTATGTGTCTTTTATTTGGGATTTTTGTTGCGAGTTGCATTATAGTGCGTGTTGCAGAAGGCCCTGCACATTCCATGTAGGAAACTACGAGCGGAAAATGAAAAATTTTTAAAATTCCGAACTTCGTTCTTGACATTTTAGATATTTGTATTTGCCTCGTGATATATGTACGCTGCCTTAGCTTCTTTTGTGCATGAATGGTCAACAGATTAAAAAATTTCAAGTCGAAGAAAGTTCTGCAGACTCTGGACCCCCAGAGACCATCAGCTTGGATGTCAAGTTGAGCGTTGTCACCAGTGCTGGTAGATTTGTAGGGGCTTTCGTTTTCTAGCAACTGAAGTGATGCCTAAAATTGGCCGTCATAGCAAACGTCATGCATTATTGTCGCAAACGTGTCTCTAATTTTGATTGAGCCGCATATGGGTATAATTCTCTCTTTGCGCAATGGAGAGCACGCGTTAGTGGGAATTTTCCATCACAAGGACAGTTGAT
Source organism: Convolutriloba macropyga (assembly GCF_964194025.1). Lineage (NCBI taxonomy): Eukaryota > Metazoa > Xenacoelomorpha > Acoela > Convolutidae > Convolutriloba > Convolutriloba macropyga. Next base: position 40,754,422 of record NC_134481.1, on the reverse strand, counting down.
AGGTGTATTTTTTGCTACAAGATTGTACCGAATGCACAAACCGTCGTGGACTTAGATTTCTTCAAAGTAAAACCAAACCGTTTCAATGGCAAAGCAGTGAGCCATTTCGAGGCTTCTTTTTCTCATGCGCAGCCGAAAATGTGACGTTTGTTTTCAGTTAACGTGTAGAGTATCCTTTTTTGGAGCTGGTGTTGAGCGTGGTGTTCGTCTTGCATAATCCTATCCTATATATTCTGAATATTCGCAAGATCTTAATTTCCAAGAGACTCGACAGCAGCGAGCAACGCGGCGTAGCCCGTGTTCTATTACTTTGGCTCCCTGGCGTTGAGTTCACCCTCCCGGGTCGGTGGCGAATACAACTGGCGTGCGTTGTCCTTGATGGGAGTCGACAAACAATGGCAAAAAAAACTTTTGAACATTTTTCTCTGCGTCCACGAAAACGTTCTGAGCGTTAGTTGTTCGAGGAAGAAAAGCAAATTTTTGCTTAACACCTCTCGTGGAGCATGAGTAGGCGTTTTGCTGAGATGTTTTTGCAGTTTTTCCAAGTTTCTGAAGCAGACTGGAACACTATTGCGATGTACTTTCAAGGAAGGATTCACGCGAATCTTCTTAGCCAAAAACTTATCCCAAAGCACGGCAGCTTTCTACAATAGCGACACCAGTTCCTCTGAAAATTTTATGAGATCGGGAATTCGCGCCTTCCTTTACAATCAATTGGCATTTTGGAGCATTTACTAGGTATCCAAAAACTTACCAGGATCGGATAAATCCGTGAAGAACTTCAGCAGATTCTCCAAGCTTCCTACAGCACTGTCATCGTCCGTGTGCCATTTTTGCGTTACGCTCCAGGTGCGCATGAATTCAATCTTTGGGAGTAATAAATCTGGGATCAATCTGGCTGGTGTCTTCTTGAGACTACAACCAAGTGCCGCCTAAAAACCAGTCGACTAGTGCTGCGTATGAATTTTGAGCCACACAGCTGAAAGCTGCACAAATTCTTTTATTTTGATGCGACAATTGTCAATTGAGACAATAGGATGCATTTCTGGCGTGTGAGTACTGCTTCACTTTCGGGAGCATCATAAGCAGACAGCATTGAATGTATAACATTCAACTCCACACTTTTCGCTTAGGCACAGCTGCCTATTGCCTCCAGTAAATCGCAAGTTATTTCCAATGCTCTTCAATAATACTTTCCAATAATACGGCGCAAGGCTTCTCCAACTCCGATTGGTCTAACGCCAGCGTTTTTGTTTAGTGGCATGAGTTGACAACCGCTGTATGCTGCCAAATGTTTATCCGCAATTTTATATGGTTTATAATAAACAGCTTATAAACATTTTTTATCTTGGCCATATTTTAATCTTAAAATGTGGTTATAGAAATTTTTTAATCTTGGATAAAGGAAACTAATGTCTTAAATGCAACTATTTTTAAATTTTGAAAAATGACCCAAAATATTCATGGCTCATTATAATAAGCCATATTCATGGCGCTATAATAAAAATACTCATGGCTGCTTATTTAGAACATAGCCGGCAGATTGCCGGAATAGCTGCGAAAAAAGATACCTGCGTGCCATATAATAGAGATAGAAACAGATACAGATCTAAATTGAAAAAATCGACGCCGCTCAAAAAAACTAGGTAAAAAACATTCAGCGATAAGTTAATAAAGCTTGTTAAAATTCATTCCACAGAAGCCTCTTATTAGGGACCTTTACTGCACAAATGAGTTCCTTTGACCTTAAACAAATTCAAATTAAACTTAAGTTTTAAAGTGCAAAAGTCATTTTATTGAGTGAGGTAAGTCACGTATGATCAAAATCTAATCACGCAAATAACCTAAAAAGTTTTGCTAAAGCCAGTGAGAAATGACGTCACGCGCGCAAATGCCGTTAGTGAGAGGAAGAAGTCATTCAGAAAATTTGACTTCAGCTTTGCTGTGTGAACAAATGTAAAACGAAAAAAGAACGTCAGACGACGAAACAAAAAAAAAAACAAAGAGCACCGCAATATAGCTTCGCTCAGCTTACAGCTTAGCAGCTATAAACATACCCGGCAGATTGCCGGAAAATAGCCGCCGTTGATTCCAATAAGCATGATTGGGATTGAAATAACAGAAGATATGGAAAAAAGATTTTTGTACAAAAACATTTTTTTAATTCCGATTTGTTTTGATGGCATTTCGTAGTTGAACATACTTCTGTTTCTTAGAGAGAGGCTACAGAGGCTACTATCAATAACAATAAGCATTAGAGATGGTAAAAAAGACTTATAGGAACGACGTTCAAATAGCGGGCATCTAAAATTGGGCTTTATGGGTTTATCCCGTTTCTATTTCTGACATCCATTTTTGTACTAACTCTGTTCATATTGAATTGCTTCGCCGAGCAACTGATGTTCAAAATCACTTTAGCAGAATGACTGAAGAGTGAAACTATCCTAGAGAAGTCAAAAAGATTTCACGCAAAATGTTGAAAAGGCGGCAAAATGAGGAAAAGCGAAACATTTTATTCGACGAAGTAAAAAACATAGCAGGACAAGTCCTGACGTACAATTCAAAGAATTTTCATTGACTAAACAGAAAAACTAGACCTAGATTGGACTATGAGTGAATTGAGAAAACCATTTTCAAAAAAATCAGAACAAAAAAATAAGAAATAAACAGAAAATCAATGTCAAAATGCCGCATGTGAACAAAAAAACCACTAGCGAGAATTGAAAATTTAATTCAAACAAAAAACTAGGCCTAGAATGAGCTGTGAATGATCGGGAAAACCATTTAGAAATAAATCCGATCCAAAAAATCGAAAAAACAGTAAAAATCAGAGTGAAATTTCCGCATGTGAACAAAAACCACTACCGAGAAACCTAATTTTTGTTCAAACACCGTTTTCTCACTCTACTTTAAAATTAGAGCGAAAAAAATTCACGCCGCAAAACCACTCGCTTTTTCGCTCCATTTCCTGTTTCGGCGTGACCAAAATCACTACTCCAATTTGACTTCAAAAATCATGAAAATGTGTGAACAGATCTTAAAAAAAACATAGCAAGACAAGTCCTGACGTACAATTCAAAGAATTTTCATTGACTAAACAGAAAAACTAGACCTGGAATGGACTATGAGTGCATTGAGAAAACCATTTAAAAAAAATCAGATCAAAAAATAAGAAAAAAAAAACAAAAAAACAATGTCAAAATGCCGCATATGAACAAAAAAACCACTAGCGAGAAATGAAAATTTAATTAAAACAAAAAACTAGGCCTAGAATGAGCTGTGAATGGATTGGGAAAACCGTTTAGAAAAAAATCCGATCCAAAAAATCGAAAAAACAGTAAAAATCAGAGTGAAATTGCCGCATGTGAACAAAAAACCACTACCGAGAAACCGAATTTTTGTTCAAACACCATTTTCGCACTCTACTTTAAAAATAGAGCGAAAAAAATTCACTCCGCAAAACCACACCCTTTTTCGCTCCATTTCCTGTTTCGGCGTGACCAAAATCACTACTCCAATTTGACTTCAAAAATCATGAAAATGTGTGAACAGATCTTAAAAAAAAACATAGCAGGACAAGTCCTGACGTACAATTCAAAGAATTTTCATTGACTAAACAGAAAACTAGACCTAGAACGGACTATGAATGGATTTGAAAAATCATTTAGAAAAAAATCCGATCCAAAAAATCGAAAAAACAGTAAAAATCAGAGTGAAATTGCCGCATGTGAACAAAAAACCACTACCGAGAAACCGAATTTTTGTTCAAACACCATTTTCGCACTCTACTTTAAAAATAGAGCGAAAAAAATTCACTCCGCAAAACCACACCCTTTTTCGCTCCATTTCCTGTTTCGGCGTGACCAAAATCACTACTCCAATTTGACTTCAAAAATCATGAAAATGTGTGAACAGATCTTGAAAAAAAAACATAGCAGGACAAGTCCTGACGTACAATTCAAAGAATTTTCATTGACTAAACAGAAAACTAGAACTAGAACGGACTATGAATGGATTGGAAAAATCATTTAGAAAAAAATCCTATCCAAAAAAACGAAAAAACAGTAAAAATCAAAGTGAAATTGCCTCATGTTAACAAAAAATCACTACCGATAAAGCGAATTTTTGTTCAGACACCATATTCTCACTCTACTTTAAAATTAGAGCGAAAAAATTTCACGCCGCCAAAACCACTCGCTTTTTCGCTCCATTTCCTGTTTCGGCGTGACCAAAATCACTACTCCAATTTGACTTCAAAAATCATGAAAATGTGTGAACAGATCTTAAAAAAAACATAGCAGGACAAGTCCTGACGTACAATTCAAAGAATTTTCATTGACTAAACAGAAAAACTAGACCTGGAATGGACTATGAGCTAATTGAGAGAACCATTTTTAAAAAAATCAGATCAAAAAATAAGAAAAAAAACAAAAAATGTCAAAATGCCGCATATGAACAAAAAAACCACTAGCGAGAAATGAAAATTTAAATAAAACAAAAAACTAGGCCTAGAATGAGCTGTGAATAAATTGGGAAAACCGTTCAGAAAAAAATCCGATCCAAAAAATCGAAAAAACAGTAAAAATCAGAGTGAAATTGCCGCATGTGAACAAAAAACCACTACCGAGAAACCGAATTTTTGTTCAAACACCATTTTCGCACTCTACTTTAAAATTAGAGCGAAAAAAATTCACGCCGCAAAACGACTCGCTTTTTCGCTCCACTTCCTTTTTCGGCGTGACCAAAATCACTACTCCAATTTGACTTCAAAAATCATGAAAATGTGTGAACAGATCTTTAAAAAAACATAGCAGGACAAGTCCTGACGTACAATTCAAAGAATTTTCATTGACTAAACAGAAAAACTAGACCTGGAATGGACTATGAGTGAATTAAGAAAACCATTTTTAAAAAAATCAAATCAAAAAATAAGAAAAAAAAAACAATATCAATGTCAAAATGCCGCATATGAACAAAAAAACCACTAGCGAGAAATGAAAATTTAATTAAAACAAAAAACTAGGCCTAGAATGAGCTGTGAATGGATTGGGAAAACTGTTTAGAAAAAAATCCGATCCAAAAAATCGAAAAAACAGTAAAAATCAAAGTGAAATTGCCGCATGTGAACAAAAAACCACTACCGATAAAGCGAATTTTTGATCAAACACCGTATTCTCACTCTACTTTAAAATTTCACGCCGCAAAACCACTCGCTTTTTCGTTCCATTTCCTGTTTCGGCGTGACCAAAATCACTACTCCAATTTGACTTCAAAAATCATGAAAATGTGTGAACAGATCTTAAAAAAAACATAGCAGGACAAGTCCTGACGTACAATTCAAAGAATTTTCATTGACTAAACAGAAAAACTAGACCTGGAATGGACTATGAGTGAATTGAGAAAACCATTTTAAAAAAAATCAGATCAAAAAAAAGAAAAAAACAAAAAAATGTCAAAATGCCGCATATGAACAAAAAAACCACTAGCGAGAAATCAAAGTTTAAATAAAACAAAAAACTAGGCCTAGAATGAGCTGTGAATAAATTGGGAAAACCGTTCAGAAAAAAATCCGATCCAAAAAATCGAAAAAACAGTAAAAATCAGAGTGAAATTGCCGCATGTGAACAAAAAACCACTACCGAGAAACCGAATTTTTGTTCAAACACCATTTTCGCACTCTACTTTAAAAATAGAGCGAAAAAAATTCACTCCGCAAAACCACACCCTTTTTCGCTCCATTTCCTGTTTCGGCGTGACCAAAATCACTACTCCAATTTGACTTCAAAAATCATGAAAATGTGTGAACAGATCTTAAAAAAAAACATAGCAGGACAAGTCCTGACGTACAATTCAAAGAATTTTCATTGACTAAACAGAAAACTAGAACTAGAACGGACTATGAATGGATTCGAAAAATCATTTAGAAAAAAATCCTATCCAAAAACACGAAAAAACAGTAAAAATCAAAGTGAAATTGCCTCATGTTAACAAAAAATCACTACCGATAAAGCGAATTTTTGTTCAGACACCATATTCTCACTCTACTTTAAAATTAGAGCGAAAAAATTTCACGCCGCCAAAACCACTCGCTTTTTCGCTCCATTTCCTGTTTCGGCGTGACCAAAATCACTACTCCAATTTGACTTCAAAAATCATGAAAATGTGTGAACAGATCTTAAAAAAAAACATAGCAGGACAAGTCCTGACGTACAATTCAAAGAATTTTCATTGACTAAACAGAAAAACTAGACCTGGAATGGACTATGAGTGAATTGAGAAAACCATTTTAAAAAAAATCAGATCAAAAATAAGAAAAAAACAAAAAAATGTCAAAATGCCGCATATGAACAAAAAAACCACTAGCGAGAAATGAAAGTTTAAATAAAACAAAAAACTAGGCCTAGAATGAGCTGTGAATAAATTGGGAAAACCGTTCAGAAAAAAATCCGATCCAAAAAATCGAAAAAACAGTAAAAATCAGAGTGAAATTGCCGCATGTGAACAAAAAACCACTACCGAGAAACCGAATTTTTGTTCAAACACCATTTTCGCACTCTACTTTAAAAATAGAGCGAAAAAAATTCACTCCGCAAAACCACACCCTTTTTCGCTCCATTTCCTGTTTCGGCGTGACCAAAATCACTACTCCAATTTGACTTCAAAAATCATGAAAATGTGTGAACAGATCTTAAAAAAAAACATAGCAGGACAAGTCCTGACGTACAATTCAAAGAATTTTCATTGACTAAACAGAAAACTAGAACTAGAACGGACTATGAATGGATTCGAAAAATCATTTAGAAAAAATCCTATCCAAAAAACGAAAAAACAGTAAAAATCAAAGTGAAATTGCCTCATGTTAACAAAAAATCACTACCGATAAAGCGAATTTTTGTTCAGACACCATATTCTCACTCTACTTTAAAATTAGAGCGAAAAAATTTCACGCCGCCAAAACCACTCGCTTTTTCGCTCCATTTCCTGTTTCGGCGTGACCAAAATCACTACTCCAATTTGACTTCAAAAATCATGAAAATGTGTGAACAGATCTTAAAAAAAAACATAGCAGGACAAGTCCTGACGTACAATTCAAAGAATTTTCATTGACTAAACAGAAAAACTAGACCTGGAATGGACTATGAGCTAATTGAGAAAACCATTTTTAAAAAAATCAGATCAAAAAATAAGAAAAAAAAACAAAAAATGTCAAAATGCCGCATATGAACAAAAAAACCACTAGCGAGAAATGAAAATTTAAATAAAACAAAAAACTAGGCCTAGAATGAGCTGTGAATAAATTGGGAAAACCGTTCAGAAAAAAATCCGATCCAAAAAATCGAAAAAACAGTAAAAATCAGAGTGAAATTGCCGCATGTGAACAAAAAACCACTACCGAGAAACCGAATTTTTGTTCAAACACCATTTTCGCACTCTACTTTAAAATTAGAGCGAAAAAAATTCACGCTGCAAAACCACTCGCTTTTTCGCTCCACTTCCTTTTTCGGCGTGACCAAAATCACTACTCCAATTTGACTTCAAAAATCATGAAAATGTGTGAACAGATCTTAAAAAAAACATAGCAGGACAAGTCCTGACCTACAATTCAAAGAATTTTCATTGACTAAACAGAAAAACTAGACCTGGAATGGACTATGAGTGAATTGAGAAAACCATTTTAAAAAAAATCAGATCAAAAATAAGAAAAAAACAAAAAATGTCAAAATGCCGCATATGAACAAAAAAACCACTAGCGAGAAATGAAAATTTAAATAAAACAAAAAACTAGGCCTAGAATGAGCTGTGAATAAATTGGGAAAACCGTTTAGAAAAAAATCCGATCCAAAAAATCGAAAAAACAGTAAAAATCAGAGTGAAATTGCCGCATGTGAACAAAAAACCACTACCGAGAAACCGAATTTTTGTTCAAACACCATTTTCGCACTCTACTTTAAAATTAGAGCGAAAAAAATTCACGCCGCAAAACCACTCGCTTTTTCGCTCCACTTCCTGTTTCGGCGTGACCAAAATCACTACTCCAATTTGACTTCAAAAATCAAGAAAATGTGTGAACAGATCTTAAAAAAAACATAGCAGGACAAGTCCTGACGTACAATTCAAAGAATTTTCATTGACTAAACAGAAAAACTAGACCTGGAATGGACTATGAGTGAATTGAGAAAACCATTTTAAAAAAAATCAGATCAAAAAATAAAAACAAAAAATCAATGTCAAAATGCCGCATAGGAACAAAAAAACCACTAGCGAGAAATGAAAATTTAATTAAAACAAAAAACTAGGCCTAGAATGAGCTGTGAATGGATTGGGAAAACTGTTTAGAAAAAAATCCGATCCAAAAAATCGAAAAAACAGTAAAAATCAAAGTGAACTTGCCGCATGTGAACAAAAAACCACTACCGATAAAGCGAATTTTTGATCAAACACCGTATTCTCACTCTACTTTAAAATTTCACGCCGCAAAACCACTCGCTTTTTCGTTCCATTTTCTGTTTCGGCGTGACCAAAATCATTACTCCAATTTGACTTCAAAAATCATGAAAATGTGTGAACAGATCTTAAAAAAAAAGACAGCGCCCCAATACAATTCAAAATCTTTGAATTGTAAAAAAAATAGGAGCGCTATAATAGCCGGCTGAGAAGATGAGGGCGGCTATTAAAAACAGGCAAGCATAGAAACGGGTAAGTATTATTATTAAATTTTTTGACAACAATTGGTTTCAAAGTCATTAAAAGATTAGCTGCCAGTTGGGCGACCAAGTAATTACGAATAGGTGCAATTAGAGTACAGGTATGTAAAAATTTTAGGAGCACACAGAAAACATGAATCAAATCTCGTAGCACGTACAAAAATTCTATCTCGAAAATTGAAAAATTATCCAGCGTGACTAATTGCCAATCTAATCACTGACTTCTCATTGACATCAAAAACTCGAAAAAAGTGAACATATCTTCTTTTAACACAGCCTGAAGAATTGCGGAAGCAACTGGAAGCCTCAGCGTCAGAACTTCAAACAATACCAGAGTTGCAGCGGAAACCATTATATTTTGTCCGAAATCGTCTATCCTTTTCATCCCACCAGATTTAATTGAAGTAATTGGTAAAACTTTACACCCCCTGAAAAAACGAGACAGCTCTGAGCATCGACATCGTTGAAACAAACTAACAGAAAAACGATTGATTTCAGAAAAAATAAAAAAAAAACGCTTCTAGGATTGAAATCTTCAGATATAATTTTGAAAATTGTATTATTAAAAAATATCTGGTTTGAAGGACAAAATTCTTAGGATGGAAAAACACTGATAGACATGGAAAAATACTGCTAGACACGGAAAAATACTGATAGACTCAAATATCACCTGGTTATAAATTGTAAAAAATAACTCATGGTAATAGTAGAAAATCACGCATTTTAGAACAAAATACTTCTATATTGTTGGGAGATATCAAAGACACAAAAATAAATTCAAACCATTGCTAAATTTAAATTAATCCTGGAAAAGAAAAAAAAAGGATGGAATACTCAACGCATAAAATTGTTTATTAGCTAAACTTAGCCCTAAGAATATTCATAGAAAAGAGAAAAAATAGTCTAAAGTTCTGAAGGTAATTTTAACAAATTCTCATTGCTGCATTATATGATATCAATTGCAAAAAAAGTTCAAAAACTGAGAAAAACAGCTCAAATAATTAAAATTTTACATCAACTATGAAAAGAATATCCAGTAAAACTGTAGGCGTTAGGAGAATGTTATAATGACTCATGCCAGAATAAGGAGAATAAAGACACATTGCTTGAAACATAGGAACAAAAAGAATACTTCGTAATTTTAAGACTACTTCGTAGATTATAGGATTAATTACGTAACTTTTAGTATCAATGTACCGTTCCTCTACTTAATGGATACAAAAACTCACGCATATCTGTTAATTGCCATTTTAGAGCAATGGAAAAATTACGAACTCAAATGTCCCGATATAAACTTCTAGATAGTCATCTAATAGCTTCTAGATAGACTTCTAGATAGTGATGTTTTAGAAAATCATAAAGTTATAGCAGAACTATCTAATTAGCGTTAGTTAAATTTTCCAACCCCTTGTTTGTATGTTTTTCCCATTTTTCTTTTTAAATTTCAAACTATTTTAAGATATAATCTGTAACTTCATCTAAACCTCAGAGACTCTTGAGAACGGGTTTTCTCTGTAGTCAAATGATTGTGTTGTGAAATGAGTGATTAACTCGTGATGCTGTTGCCTATAGAACATAATTTATTATTATTATTATTATTATTATATAAACTCAAAATTCAAATCGGCAGAAGAAATGACACAAAGACCACAAAAAAAACAAGCTCTAAACATTTGCTTTGCTTCAAAATTGTGCTTTGCGCAAACAATCGTAGCTAAAGATTAGTTTTAGGGCAGACAGAAACCGAGCTCACAATGAAAACTCAAGATTGAACCAATTTAGATATTACCTTGAACAATTTCTGCGTTCCTTCCAAAAAAAATATGCACACATCACTCTTTTTTATGTTGCACTCTTTATACTCTAAAAATATTTGTTATGTTTTAAACATATGCTGCATGATTAAACATAGCTGGCAGATTGCCAGAAAATAGCCGCAATAGATTCGTAGATCGGCAGTCTAAAAAAAAACAGTAAAAAAGACAGACCAAAAAAATCGTCTTTTCATTGAAGGCTGATCTGTTATATTTTGATTAAAAATCTGTAAAGTTATTGCTGCCTCTATTAGCTGATCTCAAATAACCTTCATTTAGAGTGACACACACCCATTTGACCTCATCTCTTTGAATTAAAGTAAATAAAAGTCAATTTCAAAGTGAGGAAGTCATTTTTGAGAGTGAGGTAAGTCAAGTGTGACCAAAAAATTAATCACGCGCATGAACAAAAGAACTCGCTCCATTAAGAGCGAAAAATGACGTCACACATGCAATTCAGTTGAAATTGCATGAACGAATGAACAAAAAGTGGCTGTGACGTCATATGGTCGTAACAAAAATCATGACGACGAAATAAAAAAACATAGCAGGACAAGTCCTGACGTACAATTCAAAGAATTTTCATTGAACAAAAAAAAACTAGACCTAAAACTGTCTATGAATGGATTGGAAAAACCATTTAGAAAAAAATCCGGTCCAAAAAATCGAAAAAACAGTAAAAATCAAAGTGAAATTGCCGCATGTGAACAAAAAACCACTACCGATAAAGCGAATTTTTGTTCAAACACCGTATTCTCACTCTACTTTAAAATTTCACGCCGCAAAACCACTCGCTTTTTCGTTCCATTTCCTGTTTCGGCGTGACCAAAATCACTACTCCAATTTGACTTCAAAAATCATAAAAATGTGTGAACAGATCTTAAAAAAAAAGACAGCGCCCCAATACAATTCAAATTCTTTGAATTGTAAAAAAAATAGGAGCGCTATAATAGCCGGCTGAGAAGATGAGGGCGGCTATTAAAAACAAATCGATTGGACAGTGGGTAAATATTCTTTATGGCCAAATCAAATAAGCAAAATATACACGAACACAGCTAACTCAAAACAATTTTTCAAATCTTTTCCCTCTTTTTTCCTCATGAAATCAGTTTTCATTCTTCCTCAACGCTCAATCTTCTTTCCAAACACTAAAACGTAATATCTAACTCAGACCAACTAACTGTTCAGTGCTGTGGTTGTTGAGCGCGCTCGTGTCCCCCACACCCTGTGCTTCAGTCATCGAATGTTGTCTTTTTGCTATACGCATATTGTGTCTCGAGTAGAACTGCGTGATGTAGTCTCTGAAATACTTTTCCTCCTGTTTTTCCAACTGTAGCTTGTCCAGTTTGTAGCTCCACAATGGACGTTTTGGCATGTCCATTAAAGGAGAAGGAACCTCTTCTGCTGGTGATTCGGAGTCTTCTATTGAAGTACCGAGACCGAAGACCTGAAAATAAGGAAACCGACAAAACCAATTATTCGCAGCATTTGCTCTTCCTTCCGCTTCTTTTGGCGTAAGTAACGATCGACCAAAAATTTCATATCCAAAATATCATACGAAAAAAGACAACTTCTTGCGACGCTAAACGAAACACACATAGACGACTGGAGTACCGAAGAGAGCTTCAAAATAGATCACTCAGAAACATAGCTGGCAGATTGCCAGAAAATAGCCGCAATAGATTCGTAGATCGGCAGTCTAAAAAAACAGTAAAAAAGACAGACCAAAAATATTTGTCTTTTCATTGAAGGCTGATCTGTTATATTTTCATTAAAAATCTGTATAAGTTATTGCTGCCTCTATTAGCTGATCTCAAATAACCTTCATTTAGAGTGACACACACCCATTTAACCTTATCTCTTTGAATTAAAGTAAATAAAAGTCAATTTCGAAGTGAGGAAGTCATTTTTGAGAGTGAGGTAAGTCAAGTGTGAACAAGAATTTAATCACGCGAATGAACAAAAAACTCGCTCCACTAAGAGCGAAAAATGACGTCACGCATGCAATTCAGTTGAAATTGCATGAACGAATGAACAAAAAGTGGCTGTGACGTCATATGGTCGTAACAAAAATCATGACGACGAAATAAAAAAACATAGCAGGACTAGTCCTGACGTACAATTCAAAGAATTTTCATTGACTAAACAGAAAACTAGACCTAGAACGGACTATGAATTGATTGGGAAAACCATTTAGAAGAAAAATCTGATCCAAAAAATCGAAACAGTAAAAATCAAAGTGAAATTGCCGCATGTGAACAAAAAACCACTAGTGAGAAAGCGAATTTTTGTTAAAACACCGTTTTCTCACTCTACTTTAAAATTAGAGCGAAAAAAATTCACGCCGCAAAACCGCTCGCTTTTTCGCTCCATTTCCTATTTCGGCGTCACCAAAATCACTACTCCAATTTGACTTCAAAAATCATGAAAATGTGGGAACAGATCTTAAAAAAAAAGACAGCGCCCCAATACAATTCAAATTCTTTGAATTTAAAAAAAAACCAAGAGAAGGCCAATAATAGCCCCAGCTATCGCTGTGCGGCTATTAACCAGGGAAATATTGTTTGAATTACTTTTTTTAATTTTGCCAGATTATACCAAAAGCACCGAGAAACATGTTCCAACATTTCTTAGGATATGGATAAAATACACTCCAGTCATCTTCTTTGTTTTCATTCAACAAAGGTCAAGTTTACTTTCTCGGAAAATAGATTCCAGTTCCCAAATTTAAACAATTCGAAAAATGAACATCAGCCGCACAATACTTCTTTCTTCCAAAATATTTGTTTTATTTCAGCTTTGATTCACTTACTATTAATTTACAATTTTTCAATTAAATTTACTTTAAACTTGAAAAATTTAGCCTTTAATCAATGATGAAAAGCTCGTTTACAAAATAGACGCACCCTTTAATTTTATGTCGATTTCTTTGCTAATTTAGTCAAACAAATAGATAATTTGACGCTATAGATTCAACTTTTAGCTTAAGTAAACCCACTTTAAACCCGTATATACCATATAAATCCGATAGAAATATTTGTGATTCCTTTTACAGCTGACGACTCAAATTGAGAGAAGCTCAATTGCGGTAATCTTCCAGCTATTCAAAGAACTTGACCCGCAACACTTTTTGTTGTCAATTAGAAGTCAAATTGTGCTTTTAGTCACGCTGAAACAATAAAAGAAGCAAACTGCTTTTGAAAATTGAGGACATAGTTTGAAAAAAATGTTTTTTGAGAATTTTTTAATTGTGACAATTCGAACTGTGCTTTGAATGAATTTTCTCATTTTTCACAAACAGTTGTAAAATATAACTTGTGTTTCATGTTGACTAGATGCAAATTTATATTCACATCAAATGGCGGCTTCCACGACTTAGACACCATTAGTTCCCGTGAAAATGTAACTCATCGAAGAAATACATTTTTTGCACCAATTTCTAGTTTATTGTTGTCATGTCTCCTAGTCTCAATATTGAATGACGTCATTGGCTCTTTAATGAGGCATAAATGAATCTAAATGGTTTAAGTATGTTTAACGCTTTCAACTGAGTAGACACCCTTTGTTTTCGTTATAGTTCAGTGAATTTTTCAAAAATTTTGTCAAACAAGGCGAGACTGAATTAGTTCATTGGTTTCAAGTCATCTCTGAAGGGTTTCACAACTATATGTTATCGTAAAAAATTCTAGCATTTTTGTCGTATTACTTATTTTCTATAACGATGGGCCTCATTGGCTCTCTAAAATTGCATAATTGAATCTATTCAAGGTTTTGAACTCCAGAGAAAATTGATTTTTTTTCGCCTTTTTGTTGTTGGGAGGTTTTTTTTGTATGGTTGTCCTGACATTGTCTGGTTAATATCATCTCATTTGATCTGTCATGTGGCATAACTAATCTCTTTTATGGTTCGAGAATGTCTCTAATGGTTGTCGCAACTTTGACACCATCATATGTTCCTTTGTTAAATTATTACATATTCTCAGCGGAGACAGCTCTCAACGAATTTAAGATTTATAGAAAAACGATCAAAATCAGTGCTCAATCTTGTAGCTAAGATTGACTTTAATTTGACACCATTGCTTTTCAAAAATAAGTGATTTCTTTACGGGCTTTCCACGCTTGTCATCTTTTTTCATTTTTTTTCCCACTTACTCTCGCTACACAGCTTTCATTTTTTGAATTAAAAAACACATATTTCTGTGGTTCCAGTTTTTTCCAATTTTTATATATCCTTTTTGACTATATTTTCACAAAAAATTTTGCTCTTGTTTCTATTTCTCCCTGACGACAGGTCTCACTGCCCTCATGATTAAGCAAATTCTCAAGGTTTCAATTCGTATAACATTTCTGCTGTTTTGCTAAACTTTTGAAAATCTTGACTACATTTTCAAGAATTTCGATATATTTATGTCAGCGTCAGCATGGCATGGATCCTTAAACTATGGTCAACATTATGATTATTTAAACTATGTATCTCTTTTTGAAATATTAACCACAATTAATGAAGCTACAAAGTCGACTCGACCAATTTTTTAATGCGTTATTTCCTATCTCAAGTTGATTTGGTCTCTTGTCCAAAGCTGTTCGTTCTATGCGCCTTTACGTTATTTAAGTAGATTTTCGAAATTTATGTCACGACGACTGAGAACCGTTAGTATTTCTCGTTTTTATAGTTTCTTAGTTGGTAGCTTTGTGGCTCAAACAAGCATACCCTGTACCTTGAAATTTTTTTTATTGGCCGCAAAATTGGATAAAACAGTTTTATTAGACGTCAAATTTTATCTGCTAAATTTTGTAGCCAAATGTTGAAATTAAAGTTTTGGATGATAGTTGGCATTTTCAATGTTCTCTTGCGTTTCGATGTATTTCGTATTTTTTGTTAAAAAACCACCTCAAAGAACAGACTTTTCAATTTTAAGGGGATTTCATTTTAAACGTTTTCTTTTGAGAGTTTATAAATAAGCTTTGCTATAAAATTTTTGTATCAGCTCAAAATAACACTGAGGAGCCTTGTGATTCATCGAATGAGTATGCCTTTTAAGATATGTTTTGACGAGAACGCTCGTCTGATTATTATTGCTCCGACCCCAATATATGCGGATTGGGAGCAAACTATATATTCAAATGGGATTATTTGCTCAGTCAATTTTCTACTATCGATATATTCATCGTAGGAGTTAAAAGAGGTATCATTAAAAAGCCCGTACAGCGTAAAAAATGGAATTAAAAAGATTTTTGAATTCCCTTTTTTACAGGGGGTTATCGAGGTCCAAAATTTTGTGAACATTCAGGCATTTCTGATCACATTTTCCGTAATTTTTCTTCAATTTTTCGGATAAAGACATGAGTTATATCACTGAAAAGCCCTTTGAATGTAGATTATACTATAAAAAAAACTTTTGAAAATATGCTTTTTGAGCAGGTATGTTTTTTTATTTGTTCCGACCCACTTTAGTAGAGGAGGAACTATATACAATCAAACGGGCTTTTTAATGTCAATTCTGGCCGATGTATTCATCGTACAGGGTTGTGAGTGGTACAGGGTTGAATTTCATTTTTTCCACGCAGTCATCGAGGTTTAAAGTTAGGTGAACATTTGACTGATTTTTACATTTTACATATTTTTAAGATTTTTTTGCCAATTTTGCAAAAAATTATGTTGAAATTTGTAAAACATAGCTGGCAGATTGCCAGAAAATAGCCGCAATAGATTCGTAGATCGGCAGTCTAAAAAAACAGTTAAGACAGACCAAAAAATTCGTCTTTTCATTAAAGGCTGATCTGTTATATTTTGATTAAAAATCTGTATAAGTTATTGCTGCCTCTATTAGCTGATCTCAAATAACCTTCATTTAGAGTGACACACACCCATTTGACCTTATCTCTTTGAATCAAAGTAAATAAAGGTCAATTTCAAATTGAAGTCATTTTTGAGAGTGAGGTAAGTCAAGTGTGACCAAAAATTTAATCACGCGCATGAACAAAAAAAACTCCCTCCACTAAGAGCGAAAAATGACGTCACACATGCAATTCAGTTGAAATTGCATGAACGAATGAACAAAAAGTGGCTGTGACGTCATATAGTCGTAACAAAAATCATGACGACGAAATAAAAAAAACCAAGAGAAGGCCAATAATAGCCCCAGCAATCGCTGTGCGGCTATTAAAAATATATTATTGTTGGTTTTAACCTCTAAAAACAGAAGGGTGTTGTTGAAATGTTGGATCCAATTTCTGGTTAAAATTAATTAATTAAAATTTAGCCTTTTTTTCATCAAAAACGGAACCAAAGGAGCTTTTCAGACCACTAAAAATTTGCCGAAAAACATCTAAAAACTACTGCAACAATCTTTGTTAACTCTAAATAAAGCAAAATTTACTTGTGCATTCTCTGACAATAATTTTGAATTAAAATTTGTGCAGTTGTTTTTTTTACTAATTTTACTCGATAATTATGCAAAAAGAATCACTAAAATTTGATATATTGACTTTTTCAGTCAAACTATCCATATCCATACTATCTGGAACAATTTCGTGTTCCTAATGACATTAGCAAGGCTAGTTTTGGTGTAATCACTGTTCTGTGAAAGCCCAAAAAAATCCGATTGTAATCAGTCGATGTTTTTAAAAATATTATCAATTTTTTTTTTGCTTTTTTAGGTTAATTACAGAAAAGAACAATTCAAATCAAAGCGTACTAACGATAGGTCCAATTGACTTCCTAAGGAGTTTCAAGGAAACTTATCTAGTTTTTAGTCGAAAACTTATGGTCGTTTTGACTTTTAAAAATACATATTTTCAAAATCAACAATGGATTATTGAGATTTGCTACTTTTTTCTCCTTTTTGATCAACTGGTAGAATAAAGTCAACAAATTAAGGTCGCATCGTCTCTCCGATGGATTATTAAACATTTTTGCCGTTTTACATTTTAAGTAAAGGTCCGTCTGCTTTGATACTACGAATTTTCACGTTTTGATTTTTGGGCAATTTCCCCTCTTCGAGGTTCTGTTTACTGTCTTGACATATTATTGACAGAACAGATATCATATTATTGGCGTTTTAAAAGTGGGCACAATTAAACACATCAGTTATTCAGTGAACAGATAATGCTTCTAACTGCTCCGACACCGTCTTGTAGATGGAAATGGAATTTTTTTATATGTCTTCCTTTGTCCTTCTTTTTGTAGTCGTAAGACCATTGCTTGATAATTGGTTTGGCGGTTTCCTATGAATGAACAAAGGAAACTATTTACTGATTACTGATTTTAGTTAATAGCTATAATTTTTCTGAAGTCTATATAATTTCACTTCTCTACTTTTTTGTCTACTTGCTACTTAGTTTCAATAATTACAGGTCTCATAATAAAAGGCACAAATTTCATGAAAGGCACAACTGAACGTATCGAATGTTTTTATTGCATTGTTTATTGATTAAAAAGCCTCGATTCAGTGTTTTATTTTTGTTCATTGTTCTTTTTGCAGTAGTATCATAAATACTGGATAACTGCATGTTTTAACGTCTGCATATGGATTAACAAAGGAACCTATTTTCTTATTACAGTTGGTAGCTAAGTTTCTCATGATTGGAAATCAAATACTTTAAAAAAATATATATACTTAAATTTTGAATTTGAACTTGTTCTTTTTGATCGACTGTAACCTACTGTCATTAATTACAGGACGCATATCAAATTATTGATGTTGAAAAAAAGCACAATTGAATATATATAAACTTTTTGGTGCATTGCTTATTGTAGCAACGGCTTCGATACCATTTTTTCGCGAAAAAACCTTTTCAATTTTTGTGTGTTTTTTCGTTTTTTTTATAGATGTAAAAAATATTCTGAACAATGACAAATGTCAATGGCTTTTGAGGAACAAAAGAAACTATTTAATAATTTCAGTTGACCGCCAATGTTTATAGGTCATTGAAATTGTTTTCGAAAAAAATGTATATTTTTCCAAATAATTGTTACTTAGTCTCATTTTTCAGGGGTCACATCTCATTATTGGTGTTGAAAGAACGAGCAAGTGATAATATCTTAGTTTTTACGAAATAATTTATGGTTTTAACAGATTGGACATTAACTTTTTTTGTCTGAATTTGTCATTTGTTTTCGTAGACATACAACTTATCCAAAAAAACTTATCCAACAGGTCTCAATGTCTTCAAATTTAGGTATGAAAGAGCATAAACCTGTTTAAAACTTCAATTGGTTCCTAATGGTTGTCATTTTATGAAATCGAAAAAATATATATATTTTAACTTTATCGTGCTAACCTTTTTTGTCATTGTGTTTCTGAATCTCATGATTCTTATTTCTAGTGAAGTGGAAACTGATTAGTTTAATTTAGGTTTTTCGAAGGTATTTTGACTTCGTTTTTGTGTTTTTTGAACAAAATAGACATTGAGTTGTGGATATAAATGTTTGTTATAATCATTGGATTTCTTTGTTTGTCGTCTGGTAATCTTAAAGGTGTCAACAGCCCTCTAATATGGCATTTAAATTTCTAAGTGATTTAAGTTAGAAGCAATTGTTTATTCATACATCAAATATTTTTGACCATTTTATCTCTTCTTTGTTTGGTAGACAATTAAGCCGAAACTGTGGATAAGCGGGGTCGGAATATTAGGTGCAAAAGCACATTACCGAGCCACCTTGTTACCTCATATAACCAATCTTCAGCAAGGACAACTGTGTTGGATTTTTCTGTGCCACGCAGAATTGCACAAGTCGTCTTTTTCAATACGTACATCAGAATGCATTTTTCATTAAAATACTGTTTATTTAAATAATATGACCAATTCATAATCATAACTAAAAAGTGGAGGGGTTTGCTTTCATTTCCAGCCCGAAAAATTCCAAATTTTCGACCAATGCTCGCTATGATTCGCAGAAAATTTTTTTAAGGGTTATTAAGGCGAAAGTTACTTATATCTGACAAAAATGCTATTTTTCGGCGATAAGTCATTCGTATTCATGTTATAATTTATCGGACTCGTCACGCCAAACAAAGAAAGCACCGAACAGCAAATACGTCAGCACTAAATCAATTGACATTTCAATTTGATAAAAATTTCAGATTTTGTTGACAATTACTGCGTTGTTTTGCCACCCTAATTCTTGTGTCTGAGCATAAAAGATGGTCTGTATTAACAGGATTAAATTTTCAACAAACGTCTGAATTTAAAGATTTGTTTTTGTTTACTCTAACAAAGCTAATCTTGTTTCGCAACTTAAAGATGGTAAAGACAGACTGAAATCTGACAATTTATTGTTGCAAAGACAAAGCCCTTTTATTCTTGTTAAATCAGGCTCCTAATTGAAAGTGTTCAATAACAGCATTGAGTATGCCTTTTGAGATATGTTTTGACGAGAACGCTCGTCTGATTATTATTGCTCCGACCCCAATATATGCGGATTGGGAGCAAACTATATATTCAAATGGGTTTATTTGCTCAGTCAATTTTCTACTATCGATATATTCATCGTAGGAGTTAAAAGAGGTATCATTAAAAAGCCCGTACAGCGTAAAAAATGGAATTAAAAAGATTTTTGAATTCCCTTTTTTACAGGGGGTTATCGAGGTCCAAAATTTTGTGAACATTCAGGCATTTCTGATCACATTTTCCGTAATTTTTCTTCATTTTTTCGGATAAAGACATGAGTTATATCATTGAAAAGCCCTTTGAATGTAGATTATACTATAAAAAAACTTTTGAAAATATGCTTTTTGAGCAGGTATGTTTTTTTATTTGTTCCGACCCACTTTAGTAGAGGAGGAACTATATACAATCAAACGGGCTTTTTAATGTCAATTCTGGCCGATGTATTCATCGTACAGGGTTGTGAGTGGTATCATTAGAAAGCCCGACCAGTGTAGAGTATACTACTGAATTCTTTGAATTTCATTTTTTCCACGCACTCATCGAGGTTTAAAGTTAGGTGAACATTTGACTGATTTTCGTTGTTATTGTTCCAACATTTTACATATTTTTAGGATTTTTTTGCCAATTTTGCAAAAAACTATGTTGAAATTTGTAAAACATAGCTGGCAGATTGCCAGAAAATAGCCGCAATAGATTCGTAGATCGGCAGTCTAAAAAAACAGTAAAGACAGACCAAAAAATTCGTCTTTTCATTAAAGGCTGATCTGTTATATTTTGATTAAAAATCTGTATAAGTTATTGCTGCCTCTATAAGCTGATCTCAAATATCCTTCATTTAGAGTGACACACACCCATTTGACCTTATCTATTTGAATCAAAGTAAATAAAGGTCAATTTCAAATTGAAGTCATTTTTGAGAGTGAGGTAAGTCAAATGTGACCAAAAATTTAATCACGCGCATGAACAAAAAAACTCGCTCCACTAAGAGCGAAAAATGACGTCACACATGCAATTCAGTTGAAATTTCATGAACGAATGAACAAAAAGTGGCTGTGACGTCATATAGTCGTAACAAAAATCATGACGACGAAAAAAACCAAGAGAAGGCCAATAATAGCCCCAGCAATCGCTGTGCGGCTATTAAAAATATATTATTGTTGGTTTTAACCTCTAAAAACAGAAGGGTGTTGTTGAAATGTTGGATCCAATTTCTGGTTAAAATTAATTAATTAAAATTTAGCCTTTTTTTCATCAAAAACGGGACCAAAGGAGCTTTTCAGACCACTAAAAATTTGCCGAAAAACATCTAAAAACTACTGCAACAATCTTTGTTAACTCTAAATAAAGCAAAAATTACTTGTGCATTCTCTGACAATAATTTTGAATCAAAATTTGTGCAGTTGTTTTTTTTACTAATTTTACTCGATAATTATGCAAAAAGAATCACTAAATTTTGATATATTGACTTTTTCAGTCAAACTATCCATATCCATACTATCTGGAACAATTTCGTGTTCCTAATGACATTAGCAAGGCTAGTTTTGGTGTAATCACTGTTCTGTGAAAGCCCAAAAAAAATCCGATTGTAATCAGTCGATGTTTTAAAAAATATTATCAAATTTTTTTTGCTTTTTTAGGTTAATTACAGAAAAGAACAATTCAAATCAAAGCGTACTAACGATAGGTCCAATTGACTTCCTAAGGAGTTTCAAGGAAACTTATCTAGTTTTTAGTCGAAAACTTATGGTCGTTTTGACTTTTAAAAATACATATTTTCAAAATCAACAATGGATTATTGAGATTTGCTACTTTTTTCTCCTTTTTGATCAACTGGTAGAATAAAGTCAACAAATTAAGGTCGCATCGTCTCTCCGATGGATTATTAAACATTTTTGCCGTTTTACATTTTAAGTAAAGGTCCGTCTGCTTTGATACTACGAATTTTCACGTTTTGATTTTTGGGCAATTTCCCCTCTTCGAGGTTCTGTTTACTGTCTTGACATATTATTGACAGAACAGATATCATATTATTGGCGTTTTAAAAGTGGGCACAATTAAACACATCAGTTATTCAGTGAACAGATAATGCTTCTAACTGCTTCGACACCGTCTTGTAGATGGAAATGGAATTTTTTATATGTCTTCCTTTGTCCTTCTTTTTGTAGTCGTAAGACCATTGCTTGATAATTGGTTTGGCGGTTTCCTATGAAAGAACAAAGGAAACTATTTACTGATTACTGATTTTAGTTAATAGCTATTATTTTTCTGAAGTCTATATAATTTAACTTCTCTACTTTTTTGTCTACTTGCTACTTAGTTTCAATAATTACAGGTCTCATAATAAAAGGCACAAATTTCATGAAAGGCACAACTGAACGTATCAAATATTTTTATTGCATTGTTTATTGATTAAAAAGCCTCGATTCAGTGTTTTATTTTTGTTCATTGTTCTTTTTGCAGTAGTATCATAAATACTGGATAACTGCATGTTTTAACGTCTGCATATGGATTAACAAAGGAACCTATTTTCTTATTACAGTTGGTAGCTAAGTTTCTCATGATTGGAAATCAAATACTTTAAAAAAATATATATACTTAAATTTTGAATTTGAACTTGTTCTTTTTGATCGACTGTAACCTACTGTCATTAATTACAGGACGCATATCAAATTATTGATGTTGAAAAAAGCACAATTGAATATATATAAACTTTTTGGTGCATTGCTTATTGTAGCAACGGCTTCGATACCATTTTTTCGCGAAAAAACCTTTTCAATTTTTGTGTGTTTTTTCGTTTTTTTTATAGATGTAAAAAATATTCTGAACAATGACAAATGTCAATGGCTTTTGAGGAACAAAAGAAACTATTTAATAATTTCAGTTGACCGCCAATGTTTATAGGTCATTGAAATTGTTTTCGAAAAAAATGTATATTTTTCCAAATAATTGTTACTTAGTCTCATTTTTCAGGGGTCACATCTCATTATTGGTGTTGAAAGAACGAGCAAGTGATAATATCTTAGTTTTTACGAAATAATTTATGGTTTTAACAGATTGGACATTAACTTTTTTTGTCTGAATTTGTCATTTGTTTTCGTAGACATACAACTTATCCAAAAAAACTTATCCAACAGGTCTCAATGTCTTCAAATTTAGGTATGAAAGAGCATAAACCTGTTTAAAACTTCAATTGGTTCCTAATGGTTGTCATTTTATGAAATCGAAAAAATATATATATTTTAACTTTATCGTGCTAACCTTTTTTGTCATTGTGTTTCTGAATCTCATGATTCTTATTTCTAGTGAAGTGGAAACTGATTAGTTTAATTTAGGTTTTTCGAAGGTATTTTGACTTCGTTTTTGTGTTTTTTGAACAAAATAGACATTGAGTTGTGGATATAAATGTTTGTTATAATCATTTGATTTCTTTGTTTGTCGTCTGGTAGTCTTAAAGGTGTCATCAGCCCTCTAATATGGCATTTAAATTTCTAAGTGATTTAAGTTAGAAGCAATTGTTTATTCATACATCAAATATTTTTGACCATTTTATCTCTTCTTTGTTTGGTAGACAATTAAGCCGAAATTGTGGATAAGCGGGGTCGGAATATTAGGTGCAAAAGCACATTACCGAGCCACCTTGTTACCTCATATAACCAATCTTCAGCAAGGACAACTGTGTTGGATTTTTCTGTGCCACGCAGAATTGCACAAGTCGTCTTTTTCAATACGTACATCTGAATGATTTTTCATTAAAATACTGTTTATTTAACTAATATGACCAAGTCTTCATCATAACTAAAAAGTGGAGGGGTTTGCTTTCATTTCCAGCCCGAAAAATTCCAAATTTTCGACCAATGCTCGCTATGATTCGCAGAAAATTTTTTTAAGGGTTGATAAGGCGAAAGTTACTTATATCTGACAAAAATGCTATTTTTTCGGCGATAAGTCATTCGTATTCATGTTATAATTTTTCGGACTCGTCACGCCAAACAAAGAAAGCATCGAACAGCAAATACGTCAGCACTAAATCATTTGACATTTCAATTTGATAAATATTTCACATTTTGTTGACAATTACTGCGTTGTTTTGCCACCCTAATTCTTGTGTCTGAGCATAAAAGATGGTCTGTATTAACAGGATTAAATTTTCAACAAACGTCTGAATTTAAAGATTTGTTTTTGTTTACTCTAACAAAGCTAATCTTGTTTCACAACTTAAAGATGGTAAAGACAGACTGAAATCTGACAATTTATTGTTGCAAAGACAAAGCCCTTTTATTCTTGTTAAATCAGGCTCCTAATTGAAAGTGTTCAATAACAGCACCCACGTTCACATAGAAATAACTTCCTTAAAATATTTTTTTTTTTGAATCTTTTCCGTTTGTGTCCTCCCTAACCCCCCCCCCAGTTTAGTGGGTGAATATTATTTGCACATTGCACCCCAGACGCACGTGCTATATTTTTACATAATGATTTACTATGTAATGACATGTGCTCTGTAATTGGGGGATGCATAGCGGACGGGGGGGGGGGGGGGGGTTCACAAACGGAAAAGATCCTGTTCTTTTTTAAAAAATTTTGAAATTTCGAATTCTGTTGAAGTATCAAAAATTTGCACTAACTCTTTTTATTGACTAGATTCAAGAAAAATGCATTCGTCTCAAAATATATTATCAGTAAAGGTAGCAGCGGTACCTTGATTATGTTTGCTTCCAAATAGCTCACTGCCCAAACCCAGTGACAGATTCTTGATATTCAAGGCAAAGCTCGAACCATTGAAGCAAGAAAGGCATAACCAAAATTTTGTTTGCCACACAATATTCCAAATTTTCAAACCTTCAAAGTTGTGAGAGAAGTGCTTCAGTTTTAGGAATTGTGCCGAATAGTTACTAAAATTCTAAAATTTATGAAACATCACTTTCATAAACCAAATTTCATGGACCATCTAGCCACCAAAACCCAAAAATTTTAAGCTGATATATCTTTTCTTCAGCCCATATGCATTTATGTTTGATGAGACCCAAATGCGAGTGAAGTTCGGCTACTTAGCAGTTGCTAACTTTTCACCTGACAGCTATACTGACTGGTTTTTCTAGATCTTTCCACCCCGATTCATTTAACCCCACATATTTAAACACAATATTTCACCCTTCCATCATTTCACTCCACAAACTTTTTACCCCAAAACCCTACGTATCCCAAACTTTGGGTTCGTTAACACTGCTATTCTTTACTAACCCTCTTCTTTACAAACCCAATGTATTCATAATCTGTCATGTTAATAGTACCAACTATATAAGAATTTAAATTGGGGCGAAATAATATAGGGCTGAAAAGGCGGGATATTAACCTGCTTCTATTTCCTTTCACCTCGATTCATGTAACCCTGTGTATTTTAACGCCATATCATTTCACCCCCTCAACCCCCCCCCCCCCCCCCCCCCAAAATGGTAGAGTGGGGAGCCAGAGTAGGGGTGAAAATTTGGGACAACTACCTGATCTATACTCATTTCGAGGCTCTCCCTGGGCAACATTTGAAGAACCCTCCGCTGTGCATCCAGCTTCCTCTCATCTATCTCCTCTCTGGACTCTTTTGCAAAGTGGAGTCTGTATTTGTTTGGGTCGTACCCCCTGCTGGAGGTCGAGGGAAGGGCATTTGCAAAACAGCTCAAACTATTTTTCTTGGCACCACTTTTTTTGAAGTTAGTCGCATTTGATGGAGGTTGTTGGTTGAGTCGGTTTACTGGAACTGATTTGGAGTAAAAACCATCCATTGAAAGGTTGTCTGCAGAACCTGTAATTAAGAGCAAACCTATAAAATTTTGTTTTTTCACCCAATGAGCGCGGGGGGGGGGGACAAAATAGAACTCAAAAAGACAAAACTCACGATTAAGATTGGAATGTTGTTCAATCACTGTAAATTTAATCAGCGTTGTAAATGAGGAATGGAAGACAGAATATAACCGACTAACGTCGGGCGAATTGCTCTCAAACGACCTGAGAGCGGTTGGCTTTGTCAGTAGCTAGCCACGGTTTAGTGAGCCTAGCTCTAGCTTAATTGATTGGGCGTGAGGTGAGTGCAGCGGGGTGCACCAGGGGCTGATGGGGGTGGGGCAACGGTAGGAGGGCAGTTTTTGTCTGCACGGGGCCCGTACGATTTGCAGGCGTGGGCATTGGGGGCGGGGTGGGGGGTGAGAGGAGTGGGAGTGAAGTGACAGGGGCGGGGGGGTTGAAGTGAGAGAGAGAGGGGGAGTGTTGTGGGGGGTGTCAATCTCTAATAACCGCCTTTCACATTCAAACCATAAGTAGTCTCCAAAACAGTTTCTGTGAATCTCATACTTGGAGATTAGTGAGCTGAAAGGCTCTAAGAGCACTTAATACACACTGGGCGCTACCTGTTTATCCCGTTCTTGAGGACAAAAAGTCAAATGCGTCAGATGAAAAATTGGTCAAGCAAAAAATCGCATAAAAAAAGGCCGACAGGACTAATATAATTGCTACAAATTTTCGGGTTAAAATAGACGAATATCATAGCCATCTAACACAATTGTACAGCAGCTACAACATAAGATTTCTCATGGGTTGTCTGGTTGGCCTCTCGTTGGTCGGTCTTGCGTCTCTTGTTGTTTGAATCAAAAGGAAACAGAGGGAATGAGGACCTGGCACTGCAGACTATGTATCGAAAATTATCTAAGTATTCCGGACAGCTATTCATTGGAACTGCTGAAATTTAATGACTGAGTATTTTGGGCTGTTTGTTCAATCACGATAAAGAGTAGTTTTGGGTTACAAGAAGTCAACTTGACCCAGTTGGTCATAGCGACGTACCATCTGGGTCAAGTTGCCTTTGACTTGCGGTATTTTGAGTCGTTCATTAGCTAAATTCGATGTTTTGTAGCTAGCCGCATTTAAGCATTCCTAATTTATGCAGCAAACCAACGACCGCAAGTAGCGTTACGATGTATTAAACATCCAACGAAATAACCGTATATAGTGATACAACGTTAGCAGTATTTGGCTTTCGTGGCTCAATGGTGTAGGCAGCGTTCCAGGTGTTAAATGGAGTAATTTTTGAGTAGGTTCGAGACTAGATAGGAAGGGATTCTATATCTGTGCGGTAGACCACCCCATTTTTCACTACTCACACCATAAGTATAAGTCTCCAAGATTCTGTGAATCTCATTCTTGTAGACTTGTGAGCTGAAAGGCTCTAAGAGCACTGAATACCCGCTGGGCGCTACCTGTTCACCCCGTTTTTAAAGGCGAAAAGTCGAATGCGTCAGACGAAAAATCGGTCAAGCGAAAACTCGCATAAAAACACCGACAGGACTAATATAATTGCTACAAACTTCGTTTGAGAGCAATTAAACAATATCTGAAAATTTATTCTCCCACATTTCAAAAAATATATATGATCAAATTCATTTCCATAGTGAAATTTTATCATTATGATCTTAGTACTTATTCATCATACCAATTCCTCTATAAAAGTCTTTGCAAATCGACTGTATCAACTTAACATTCATCTATTCCGGACTTAATATACACTAAACCTGAAGCATCTCAATCTACCTTAAAAAAGGAAAATAACGACTGAACAAGAGCTTCACCTGTTTGGCTTATAGCAGTGACGTCATTATCTTCCTCGCTATAATCAGCTGATACGTCATCACTGTCATCTTCTGAAGACACCAGGGCTGATGTTGTGTTCCCATTCTCATCTACAGTTAAGCCACCGTCTTCATCAGCACCATAGTTCCCCCCAAAAGATACCAAAGCACCCCTGGAACCACCGAAGCCAGCCCCTCCACCGGCTAATAGAGAGCTCTGGCTGAGCTTAGCCGTAGCATAACTCAAGTTGGACCGGCTCTGACTTAATTTGGATGACTCGGGGTCGACGTCTTCGGCTGAGCGGTCAAAGGAAGCACTTTTTATGAAGTCACGGCGTTTCTCACGTTTCAACTAAACAAAAAAAGATGTTGTCAATATACTTAACACTCATTTATGTGATAATCATATTGAGATGGAGTAGCAAGTCTGGCAAAATCAAGAATAGTAACAGAACAAAAAACTAGAAACAAACACGAAGAGAAAAATTGACTAGATCGAAGAGCCGGAACAATTCAGGAAGCAACTCAAAACGCCGGTCCTTCCCGTTAAAAAAACGCATAATTACAGCCAAAACCATTATTTTTCCATCATAACAAATATTCGATTACCAAAATTTAACGCCCCGTAACGAGAACACAATTTCATCTTTTGACATCATTAGAGCAAGAAAACATTCCCGATATCATTCAGAAACAAACAAAAAATAAAAACAGAACTTACAATAAAGTTGAATATCTAATCCCCATCAGAGAACTGAAGTCGCAAAACTATGTATTATTAGCGAAATATCTGGTAACGCTGAAAAAGAACGAAAATTTTTAAGATGGACACAAGCTGATGAAATCAATAAAATTACCAGGCTGATGAATGGCATAAAATAACTGGTCTCCATAACTCACATCTCAGCAAAAAGAGGAATGAAACACTTGAATTAAAATCATAAATCATTTTTACCTGCACCTAGTACCAAGAGATTTAAAAAACTGAAAAAGGCTGAAATCTGGAACTTTCTTCCAGAAGTCATAAAAGAAGATCAAACAAACTCGAATTTGTCAATCTCTCGTAACAGGGGGCGAAACAGAACAGACCAGAAATTCTTCATAGCAAATTAATAAAAACAACTTAATCATTTTCCCTGATTACAAACAAATCTGTTCAAATATCAAAAAAAATTACTGAAAAAACAAAAAATCAACCAAAATATTAAGATATAGACGATTAGAGGAATCGAATTATATCAAACAAAATGACTAGGTTAAAACATTTAGCCCGCACATTGTTTTGAATTGTTATTACCAGTCCCGTATCATAACCAAAACAATAATAAGTCTGCATATGGCCTGAAAGCCACCAAATTCAAAAAAAAAATAAAAATTAGCAAAGCAAAAGAATCCAATACTCAATCCATTTTTCCTCAAACTTGTCATTGCCATCTGACTAATCTAGGACCATAATTTTTGCAGGAATATAATTAAATAGTAGGTACGCAACATTAAAAACTGATCATAAAACCACCCAGAAAAGGTGATTAAGTAAAATTTGCAAACAAAAGCTATCAAAATTAATCGACTTTTTGACAAAATTTTAATATTAGGTGATTTTTATGACCAATAGTTGTAGCAACCATTGGTTTACAACCAAATATTGAAATAATGAATTTCAACTTAAGTTATCTTTGGTTTACCACGTAGGTTGCATGAGCCACAGAGTAGCAGTTTATAATCTATACTGTTTCGCCCCGAGCTTAGTGGGAATATATGTTTTATGACCCCCCAGGCCCATATGCATTATTTTTACATAGTGACCTGCTTTATAACAATACATACTTTTTAACTGAGGGTCATAAAAAACACTGGGGGCCGAAACAGAATAGATCCGAAATTCTATAAGCAAAATAATAAAAAACAACTTAATAATTTTCACTGATTAACAAATATGTTCAAAAATCACAAAAGAAAAATACCAAAAAAGTCAAAAAATCAACCAAAACATTAAGAGATAGACGATTAGAGGAATCGAATTATATCATACAAAATGATTAGGTTGAAACATTTATCCCGCACATCACAACACGGATTTAGAATGCATAGATCAGTAGTAACCCAGATGTTGCTTTTCCTAGACCTGTTGTATAATGAATTCGACGAAAAAGACAACGAAATTTTTGTACTTTACCTTGACTTCAAAAAAGCGTTTGATACAGTTCCTCACGATCTTCTGATTAACAAAGTGGAGAACCTGGGTGTAGGGGGAAATTTCTTAAAGATTGTAGCCAGTTACCTATCAAATAGAAAACAATACGTGAAAGTAAATGACTCGGAATCTGAAACTGTACCAGTAACCAGTGGTGTCCCCCAAGGATCTCTCCTAGGTCCCCTACTTTTCATAATATATATAAACGATCTTCCACAACAAACATCAAAATGCTCTGCGTTTGGATACGCAGATGATTTCAAGCTTGTATCAACAAATCCAGCAAATATACAAAGTGACCTGGAAAAAATCGAAAAATGGTGCCATAACAACAAAATGCAACTCAATGAAAGCAAATGTCACATCCGGCCGATTAAAGTAAACGAAAAAAAACTGGCACTCCTTTATACTTAACTCTAAAACTCTCTCAAATAAAAGCGAGCAAAAAGATCTAGGTATAATTATGGCTACTAAGTTATCATGAAAAGCGAATATAAAGAAACGTTGTAGCAAAGCCTGGAAAGCGTTTTATTTCCTAAAACGAAACATATCAAACCTTGCATCGCAAACAACAAAACTCAATGCATATGTCGGCTACGTTATACGTCATAAGTTATGCCTCACAAGCATGGTTCGCGAATAAGACCGAAAGCAAAGACCTCGAGCGCATTCAAAGAAAATCAACGTCGTGGATAATCAGTAACTGGGAAATTAGTTACAAGCAAAGACTGACCACACTGAAGTTGCTGCCATTGTCATATTACTTTGAATTGCATGATCAATTAATGCTCATCTCACTGCTTAAAGGATCTTACAATATAAAAATACCCATTAAAACAAACAATAATGAAGGGTTGTTAAGCACACGTCAAAACGAGCTAATAACAATTAATAAAACAAGAAAAAGGAAGGCTGATGAAAACTTCTGGAAAAAAACCAGTTATTTACTAAATATAATACGAAAAGTAGGGAACGTCGATCTCGATCAAATTGCTAAGAAATATTTAACAAAAATATACTGGAACTACTTCTTCAAAAGTTATTCGGAAGTCAACTTATGTTCCTGGGCTTTCAACTGCAGCTGTGGACATTGTAACCCGGTGCAGAAGCTCAGCTCAGTCGTTATATGAAGGGTGCAAACCCATGTGGAAAGACCCACAGAAGCCTAAAATCTCTCTCTCATTGTTTTGACTTGTTGTTACCAGTCCCGTATCATAACCAAAACAATAATAAGTCTGCATAAGGCCTGAAAGCCACCAAATTCGATAAAATTAGCAAAGCAAAAGATTCCAAAACAATCCATTTTTCCTCACACTTGTCATCGCCATCTGAGCTCTAACTAACTTATGTCCATATTTTTGTAGGAATATAATTAAATAGTAGTTACGTAACATTAAAAACTGATCATGAAACCACACAGAAACGGTGATGATTAGAAGTTTGCAAAAAATATAAAAATTCTATCAAAATTAATTGGTTTTTGACAAAATTTTAATATTTTCTGATTTTCATATCCAATAGTAGTAGCACCCATTGGTTTACAACCAAATATTGAAATAATTAATTTCAACTTGTTTTTTTTGTTTACCACGTGGGTTGCATGAGTCATAGGAGCAGTTTATTATCCAAGTACAAGAGTCCTCACTGTTGTCTAAGGGGAAATCAATCAATGAGAAAACGATAAGAAACAAATATGCTTGCTATGTTGACATAGAAAACAGTATCATTATCATTAGCCAAGACCTGATTTAAAAAATAAACAGACTAGCGTCGGATGAATTGCTCTTGAACTATAAGCGAGGCCGGCCACTTGAAAATTAAAAGTCATTGAAAAGGTCACTTGAGGAGTGAAATCGAAAAGATGTTCTAGAAGGAAACGAGCAAGGAAATATTTTGCATTGAAAAGGCATACTTCAATCGATAGCAGTTAAAAACCACCATAGCTGTTAAAAGCGTAATAAAATTGTCCTGAAGTTTAATGCTGCTAGTTCGTCTAATTCCCCTCCTCGGAAGAAAACAGCTTCAGCAAAAGGTACTGATCGTGTAACATGACTACTTTTTCCAATTTTTGGGAAAACGGGAATAATCAATGAATAAAGAATGTAAATTTTTACATGAATCAATTTGCCGGTATCAGTAGCAAAAAAATCACAATTTGAAGTGCATTCTAAACCAGAAATCGTCAATTACAACTAGCAGAAACAGACAAAATCAAAACGACAATTGTTCATTTTTTGCCTTTTAGTTCAGTTGTTAGAATTACTCTTTAAAGCGCTCAATGATCGTCTTTTTCATTTGTTTGAATTTCTGCTCGCTCAATTTACGTAAATATTGAGCAGGAGATAACGCAATACAATCACTCTCCATTACTTGTAGTTTTTTTAATCATGAATTGCGTTGGAACTTTCAGTATGCACAAACCGACATGCTATTTTTTGGCATACCTGTAGTTGAATTTAGACATACCTGTAGTTGAATTTTTTTCTGCTTCTGGCTGAAGGGTTGCTTGCGCCTTCCTTGTGGCATGTTGAGTTGAATCAATTAAAAGTATGACACTCAGCTTCTTTAAATAATTCAAGTGAACAGTTTTCCTCCGCGCTTACCAGGAACGTATTTAAGGATAAAGCGCCAAATCTCTTCTTTTGAAACAAAATGGAAGCTAGGGAAATTAAACAACGCAAAATTTAATTGCTCTACCTTCTCCGGGAAAATAGTGGAACGCGCTTTTTGATTTTAACCAATCCGACGACATGAAGAAGGCACGTACAAAATTAAGGCCGCGTATTAGCACCCGCCTTCAACATCTCCAGAGCGTAATAATTTCTATTTTTAATCTGCGTCAGGAAGTCGGTGGAAAGAAAAGTTACACACAAATGGAATACTGCATAGCTAATATCTAGATCGTAACAATGCAATTTTTCAATAATTAATCGTGTCCTCATGTATTGACAACGTAAATACAGTCGCTCATCTGATCAGGACAAACACTAGGTTCATATCGCACCAAGAAACGTTTAGTGCGCGCGAGACCCAAGAATAACATCAATGGGTATCTGAAATACCATAGAAAAAGAAAACCCTTGAACATTCAAAAAGCTACGCATTGAAGTACGTGCTTTTTTAATTGAGCAAAATCAAAACGTAGGGCAAATTGCATTCAAACTAGCGGCAGGCGAGATATAGGAATTTACTTACACTAAGAAAAGGAGCTCTATCGCCTGCATTCGAGGCTCGGGACGCGTAGGTTGCGCGAAACTGTTGACGGTCCAATTTTTTTTATTAAAACAAGAACTAGATTAGGAAATGCCCATCCCCAATACTGGTAAATATTAGCCAATTGAAGCATCAGCTTGTAGTGCTTGGAGGGCCCCAGACCAGCCAAAATGCATCCAGTATTGGGGAGGAGCATTTCTCACTTTCGTGTTTGAATTTTCGAAAACAATTTTGCTCCGCCTAAATGTCCTAGAACCTAGTATGCAGACAAAGGAGTCCCTAAGTAGAGCGAAGCTGATTTTAGTCCTTAAGAACTAAATTAACCAAAATAAATTACCCAAATTCTCAACGGTGCGATAGTTCTCGGATCAGCTATTGGCAGTTGTTGTTGTTGGGGATTTACAGTTTTCACTGAGGGGATTTTCGTCCCAGTCGTCGTCTTAGAAAATTGTCCTATTATTTCTGCAGATCTGACAGTCACAGCAGTGACGAGGATATGCAGAAGTTTTTGAAACAAAACCGATGACTACATGAAGTTAATTCAAAAACTTTGGCAAAAATTCACCTCAAGCAGCCCACCACTGCTACGTCAAAAGACTTCAGAATAAAATGACGTTTCTGTCCAGAACTACAACCAAAACAACAGACTATCTTCACCACAGATGCCCCAGACGAGACAACGAGACGGGTAGTCTCTTTACCCGTCAGAAACGGTGGGCAGGCAATCAACTAACCAGATGACTACAGCAGAAACCATTCAGACACCCAGAATCTTTCAGCACCACTTGACAAACCATCGTCCAACCTCATAATGCAAGAACAAGACCGCATGAAGAAAGATCCACAAAGACCTTCTGAAGACAGCAATGTAAAAACAAAACCAAATAAATGCCGTGACGAATCCCGACCTCCTATAGGCCGTGAACCTTGCAAGGGAGAAATTTACTAAACGCTTTGCCAGTCGAAAAGACTCTGGTTCCAAAACTGGAATTCTGCGACGCCCTCTTGTGAGTGTCACACGTATATAAAAAAGATGTACTAAAAACCTTGGGTTTCAAGGTTAAAGATTTAGTTTAAAACTTGATTTATTACCTGATTTATGGCTGACACAAGGTTGATAGGTGTCAGAAAAGAAAATAGACCTGTGCTTAGACAAAGCTGGGGCTTCGAGCGAAATCAACGAAACTGACATAACTTTGTTGACCTGGTTAATTTACAACAATGATAAAACTGTTATTGGGTACGGACCAAAGCGAGGATTAAATTATTTCATTGAACACCAAACATACCATCAGAGCTAACAACTCTATTAAATCTTAATCTATTTAAACCAAATTTTTCTTCAACTTAATCTACTTAACATTTTAACTAATTTAAACTCTAACCTTGGATTTTAACCAAGTAGCACGCTCAATTAGGGAAATGTTTATCCGAGATTCGGAACAAAAACATTATGAACCGGTCTGCAACGCTATACGAGATTTTGTTGGTAAAAAGTTCCGCTTAAAAAAATCAGATCAAGAAACACTACCTCAAAATGAGCCTGTTGACGCACCCTGATGCTGGCGGAGACAAAAAACTCTTCAAGGCCATCAACCGGGCATGTCAAATTCTGACAAATGATGCGGAACGGGAAGCGTACAACAAATTTGGACTTGACGAGGGAGAAAAATTTATATACAAACAAAAATGACAATTAAACTGTCCATACGAATCTACAAACTTTTTGTATTGCAAGACGTTTATATAACAAGATCTGTGAAGGAAAATATTGATTGATTTTGAGTGATTGGTGCTCTCTATTCTTGTTAAGAGGGGAGCAGTGTGACTGTCACACGTATATAAAAAGATTTACTAAAAACCTTGGGTTTCCGGGTTAAAGATTTAGTTTAAAACTTGATTTATTACCTGATTTATGGCTAACACAAGGTTGGTAGGTTTCAGGAAAAAAAACCTGTGATCAAACAAATCTCGGGCTTCGAGCAAAACCAACGAAATTGACATATCTTTGTTGACGTGGTGAATTTACCACGATGATAGAAACAATATTGGGTAACGACCAAAGCGAGGATTACATTCATTCATTGAACACCATACTTAGCATCAAAGCTAACCACTCTATTAATTCTTAATCTATTTAAACCAACTTTTCTTAACCTTAATCTGCTTAACATTTTAACTTTTAACTTTGCATTTTAAGCAAGTACCACGCTCAATTAGTCAAAGATATAGAATATAGCGCACAGGCGGCTACTATAGAGGGAACAGAGATTAAAAGTAAATAGAAAAGCACCACTCTATAATATTGATCGTTGTACTGATTTCTGCAATATATTTTTTTGGTTGAAAATCAACTTTCGACACGAGTCTGACGTCTTAACGTCACGATCTGAAAAAGGAATTTTGAACTGGTGTCGGGATTCAACAAGGAGCGCTGCCATCTTCGAAAGTTCAAGTGAGTACTCCCTAAAATTTCTAATATCATAAGCCGGTTCGTACATTTTTTTCCGACAATAAATTAGCGTTCAAAATCAAACGCATTTGAATTCGACATAATTTGAATTAAAATACACCATTAAACATCGAGTTTTTTTGAATTTTTTTCCAAGAAAAAAATACATTGTAAATAGGATTCAAAAGCTGCTGAGTTAGAGTTTCAAAATGTAGTTCGGTTTTTAAACATAATAATTGAAATAATTTGAAAAACGGCAGCTTTTAAATAAAACACTGACGGCGCGGCACTCCTCAAAAACGCTGTAACCAAAGCCTTTTACGGGTTCAAATGATTCTTGAAGTCTGACATCGTAACATCACGAACCGAAAGAGGAATTTTGAACTGGTGTCGGGATTCAACAGGAAACACTGCCATCTTCGATCTTTCAAGTGAGTACTGCCTGAAATTTCTAATGGTGTAAATCGGTTCGTACATGTTTTTTTCGATAATAAAGTAGCGTTCAAAATCAAATGTATTTGCATTCGACGTAAATTGACATAAAATACACCATTGAACTCCGCCTTTTTTGAACTTTTTCAACAAAAATAATGTCAATAAGATTTAAGGGCTGCTGAGTTAGAGTGTCAAAAATTAGTTCGGGTTTCGAACATAACTATTGAAACAATTTGTATAACAGCAGCTTTTAAAAAAATTCGGATGGCGCGGCACTCCTCAAAAACAATTTCAACGGAACTTCTACGGGTTCAAATAATTTTGAAGGTATTGTTACACACTTTGAGCTCTTGCCACAACTTCAAAAATGGCAAAGAAAAGAAACAGTAAGCAGCGCCGAAACTTAAATTGATGAACGGCCGCATTATTTTGCGTTAAGGCTACAAAAGTCGGCTATTGATTTCTATCATACATTTTCAGAGGACACAAGGAAAAGCTATGATGAGACCGTAAAAGCTTTCAGACAACATTATTAGGAGATACCTGTTGTTCTCCGGAGGAAGGTAGCTAGGAGAGTCCAGCAGCCGGGTGAAAAATTGACAGATTTTCTCGGTCATTTGCAAACTTCAGCCTTGAAAGCGTACCCTCAGGAGTCTAATGAGTTACAGAAAATCTCACCTTGAGGGAATTCCTCGAAGGAATAGAAAATTATCAGCTGCGACTCGACCTGAGAAAGAACTTGGGTGACGCGGATGTGACTTTAGACAAAGCTTTAGAAAGAGCACTGCGTATTGAAGCAGTCACGAGAACAGAGGAGGACGATTATGAACCACGGGTTTCTGCCATCCAGTCGAATGAAAACACTCAACTAGTTAATTCGATTAACGATTTAGTGCGAACACTGCAAACTAACCAATCTAACAGGAAAGATAATTAAAACTTTTCATCTAAAAGAGCCAGGGCAAAGGAGTGTCTGCTAGTAGGTGAGCGTAGTGCAAGAGAAACCAGAGGTATTAATAGAAACTATAATAGCCAAAACAGAAGCAGCGCTGATAATAGACGAACCAATATGACAGTAGGGCGCGATCGCCAACACCAGAAGACGAGAAGAGAAGCCGAGATCATCGGCACGAGAGAAGTGATAGTAGGGCTTCAGAGAGGAGATGGCAGGGCTTCATTTTTAGCTAGCTACGAAAAAATTTTGCGTGGCGGAAACAGCCCAGGGGAGGCCTTTTTTGCCAAACTAATGATAAAAGACAAACTGATAATGGCCTTAGTTGATAGTGGAAGTAGTAATATTCTTTTAAGCGAAACACTCTACCAGCAACTCGGAGAAACAAGCCAGATAAGAGTGAACAAAAAAATTTAATAGCTGCCAGTGAGAGAAAAATGCCAGTAAATAGGTCAACAGCTATTCAGGTCCAACTTCAAAAAATTTCATCTGAGAGAACAGTTGTGTTTCTAGTGACCAAAATTGAGATAACGCCTTGTTTATTGGGCATAGAATTCTTCTATAATTTTTACTGTTTTTTAAACCACTGAAAAAACGAATTCTTTTGCGGGACGATTAAGAAAACATTGCAATTGTCCCCATCACAATGAAGTAATAAGAATCTGTTTTTAATTGCTGCTGAGAATTACGAATTACCTCGTCGCTGCGAAGGTTTCGTTAAATGCAAAACTGTCGATGAAGAAGGTAACATAAAACAGCAAACAGAATATATAGTCGAAAACATGAAAAAGTTTGAAGACAAATCACATTTTATTAATAGCGAGATCGCTGAATGACATGGTTGATGATGTCGCATGGTTTCGAGTTCTGAACCAACCCTACATTAGAACTAAAGAAAATTTACAAAATGCGAGAGTTGCAGGTGCGGAAAACATTAAAAAATTTCAAGAATACAACAAAATAACCCTGACAATAATGCAAAACATAGAGATGAATTTGATTGTGAGAAGCATGTGAACGCAAGTTCAATGAGTTTGTCTTCTGAGGAAACGACAAAAGTGAGGTCACTTTGCACAAAATTTGGGGTAATATCTTCGCGAAACTCAAATGATATGGGATTTTACTACCTAATTTATCATAAAATAAGTTAAAAAAGGACGCTGTGCCATTCAGACGTACATACAGCAGCTTGAGCTTTGAGAAAAAAAAGCCATGAAAAAAGTTTTTGAAGACTTGGAACGAGACGATCTAGTCGAAGCAACAGATACCGACTGGGCAGCACCATCATTGCCTGTACCAAAAAAAGATGGAACCTATCGCTTGGTTTTAGACTATGGAGCTCTGAACAAACAAATAGAAAAAACATGCTGGCCTTTACCACAAATTAATGCGGTTATTGATCCGCTGCAGGGAAACATGTATTTCTCGAACATAGATCTCTTGTTGGAATACGTTCAGATGGCGATTGAGGAAGACAGTCAAAATTTAACATCGCTTATAACGCCTCAAGGTCTGTACAAGTAGAAAAGACTCCCTATGGGACTAGCGTCTGCTCCCAGTGCTTTTCAATATCTATTGGAGTTAATTTTTGCTGGCCTCTGGTGAGAAATGGCTCTAGTGTATCTAGACGATGTTATCGTTTTCGAAAGAAATTTCAACGAACATCTGAAACGATTAGAACTGGTTTTTCAACGTTTAGTGGAGAATGGATTAATGAATAAGGGATTGACATGCAATTTTTTCCAAAAACGTCTCAGCTTCTTGGGGCACAATGTATCCGAGAGTGGAGTCGAGGCCGACCCAGAGAAAGTCAAAGCAGTAGAAAGAATGAAAGAACCATTATCTTTGAAGGACGTCAGGGCTTTCCTAGGCCTTGTGGGCTCTTATCGAATATTTATTCCGGGTTCCGGAAAAACAGCAGAACATCTTTAGAGTTTACTGAATAAGTCAGATAAGTTTGATTGGAGTACAGAGTGCAAAAATGCGGTAACCGAGTTAAAAATAAGCTTATGGACGTCCCAAGTTTAGGATATTTACAGATGGGGATCCGTATACATTAACTACTTCGTTGAGAGGAACTGGAGTAAATCTTACCCAAAAGCAAGGAACGGAGGATAGAGTTAGTGCTAGCAGAACTCTGAGTATAAGTCAGCGAGAATATTCAGCCACTAAGCGGCAAATATTTACAATCGTTCATTTTACACAACATTTTGAAAATTATTTATTTTTCAGCACTTTTCAATTATAACGGATCACCGGGCTGTTGTCTGGGTCTATAGTTTTAAAGAACCAGACGATATGGTTGCAGGATGGATAGAGAAACTTGGGCAATTTCAGTTTAATATCAAACATAGAGCAGGCAAAAAAATCCCGCATGTTGACTGTCGCGCATAAACACAGAAGACGATGAACAAACAACTTTTGTTAACTTTATTGCGATGGACGCAGAGCAAAATAATACCAATTATGGTAGTCGCGGTTGGCATTTAGACAAAAATTAGAGAGTACAACTGCAAGATTCGCAGCAAAAAGACAAACTACTCAAAGAAGTATACTCCTGGGTACTAAATAAAAAAGACCGGAACCACGGCAAATGAAAAATGAAGCATCAAAGGAGTTATAAAAATAATGACTTCGGTATACATATCTTTGTCTCATAACCGGGATTTTTTTATCGTAAACATCAAACCAAACCAGACTTTGAGACTGTTCACCAAATGCTTGTATCATGGAAGAGAGTGTCCGACGTGCTTGAGCTGCTGCATGACTCTACTAGCGAAGGTCACTTTGGGATTGAGAAAACATACCAAAGGGCTTGTGAAATGTTTTATTGGCCGTGCATTAGAAAGCATGTAGTAAACTGGATAGAATGCTGTTCCTTTTGCCTAAAAAGGAAATGCACTAAGCAGAAATATTGGAATTCACTAAGAAAATGGAAACCTAGTCATCCTTTTTGTCAAGTATCTCTTGATATCATAGGTCAACTTCCCAAGTCTCAAGGAAACAAGTACATTTTGCTTATCGGTGGTCCTTTCAGTAAGTGGTACGAAGTCGTAGCTTTACCCAATTAAGAGGCAAAAACCGTGTCAGGAGCGTTTGTTGAACACTGGATAGTGAGATTTGGCTGTCCAGTCAACCTACACAGTGACCAAGGGTCAAAGTTTATGTCAAAATTATTTTGTAGTCTTTGCAGTGAACTAGGAATTCAGAGGACATCAAGAACGTCCTACCACACACAAGGGAACGCGATGATTGAAAGAACAAATCGGACAATAGAGGAAGGTCTCTCCAAATGCATAGGCCAATATCAGCATGAGTAGACCAAATTTCTACCTTTAGCGATGATGGCTTATGGATAATCAACCCACAGTGTAACAAAATACAGCCCAGCGTATGTGGTACTGGGTTTTGAACTCTCACTACCTATAGACTGCATCTATAGCACACCACAGACCACATTATTGGCAAAACCAAGTGACTATGTTTTCACAATGAAACAGAAACTACAGGAAACACATCAGTTGAAGCGAGAAAATATGAATTTTGAATAGGAACGCCAAAAGACCTATTATGATCGCAGTAGGTATGGAACGTGCTATATAGTTGGCGAAGAAGTGTTAGTTTTCAACCTGACGGTCAAAAAAGAAGAAACAAGAAAATTTACTTCTTTCTATAGAGGACCATGCATAATAGTTGAAAATATAACCGATTTGAATTTCAAAGAAGACGATAAAAAGACGAGGAAAACATTTAAGGTCCATTATGACCGACTGAAAAAATATAAAACACGAGAAAAGCTATTCACGCCTGAGCCTCAGGCGCAACGACAAACAACAGTTAAGGAGCAAAAGAAAACCTTTTCTAACAGCTCAGACAACAATGATATAATTGAAATAGAATGAACTACAGTTAGTGAAAGCAATCTAAACAAAAAAAAATCAATCCGAAGCTGTGGAGGCTAACGATTCACTAAAAGTTACAAATCACACGTCTGAGAATGAAGCTGAAGAATCAGAGCAAGAAACCTCTAAAGAGCAATAGAAGGCAAAAAATTTTGCCGAGGGAGGAGGTGCAACTTCTTCAAAACCTAGAGAGTACACTGGGAAAAAGGGGAAGAAACAAAAATTCTGAAACCAGAATAAAAACCACAGAAATCTAAAGTAAAATAAAAAGTACTGAAGAAAAGATTAATAGTGATCCCGAGGCACCAAAAATGGCTACAGGGTCTAGCAGCCAATTAAAATTGGTACCTGAGAAATTAAAAAATTACGTTACTGAGCAAGATAAAGAGTACTTTAGCAGCCAGGAAACTGATGATGTTTTTGTTTCAGGTGAATCAGGAAAGGAAAAATGCAACCGAAAAGAAAGGCGATTTCGTCCGGAGCCTCGTGTAATGGAGTATTACTATGTTTTTTTTCTGGCATTGCTAGCCATTTTTGCTTTTCCCTCACCTTGTATCAATTTATACTCTTATCATTTTGACAATATCATATCAACAAAGATCTACTCTTTAGATCACAGTACAAACTGTGATAACAAATTTCGAGAATCGAAAACAAAAGAAGAAGGTAGTTTGATATATGCTGAGGTTCAGCCTGATAAAAAACTAAAGTTTTGCATATATGAAGAGGCATATAAAGTTTCGGCACCCAAAAAAAGCAACGATGACGATGTCGGTTTTCTTACAGAAAATTCAAGACTACCAAAATCAATATACCACTTAAATGAGGGAGTTTGTACGAACATTTGGCAGAACAAAAATTTTGCCATGTCAGGTTTTTGAAATAGGACCTATAAAGTCAACAAGTCGGTAACTGAAACAATTTAACGACAGGCCAGCGAAACCACTTATGTCGAAGAGCATAGTCAAAATTTCATGGAAAAAAATGGACGCAAAGGCGCTATATATGCAGAGCCTTTAAAGTGGGTTTCACCTACAGGAGTAAAGCTTATTGGAAATGTGGTAATCAATCAAAGTTTTGCATCGGAACAATTTGGGGGAAGCTACAAAGGAACCTATTAAATTTTAAGGATCACCTAGGTTTATCGAAAAATGTTTTTATCAAAACCACATATTTTGAAGGCGACTTTGTAAACTTTTTTTTTGAAAATCAAGGTGAGCAAACAAGTCAAACGATCAAACACTTTAATACGGAGGACCATGCAAAATTTTTGGTAACAACAAGACCAATTTTAACAGAGGAAAAATTTTACACAAAAACAAATATGAAGATTTTGCATTAGAAATCTTAGAGGAAAAGGCAGTTAATTTGTGTGGACAGCAGGTGAAAACAACCGGAGATGCAGGTGATTTTTACTCCGAGGAAAGTTCAGATTTGAATTGAAAACAAGTAATCTTAAAATAACCATGGAAATGTTTCTTCAAAGCGTTGTTGACACCTATAATTTCGGACTTCTCAAAGAATGAAAAAATTTTTTAATGAAAATTAGAACAGTTCAATGCGAGATTCAACGACTGAAAATTCAAACAATGATTGAAAAATCAAAAAACATTAGTAGTTCATCAGTAACATTCTTCGAGAAAGTAGCTCACGTCCAAAGAGCAGGATCTATGTTATATGTTAATAAATGTGCCATGATGGTAGCAAAAATAACTAAACTTCCTTTTTGCACTGAAGAAGTTCTTGTGTTAGTAGAGGGTCAGAACTTTTTTCTATTAGATATATGGACCCTAATACAAAAATTTTCAATCATAATTATACAATCGCTGCATGTAACCCGCTGTACCCAAATGTTGTCAAATTAAAAGACGGCAGTTTTCAACAATATGGAGAAACTTTGAAGAAATTCAATCGTAGGATATATCAGTGGTCGTTAAATAGTAACTTAAATGTAATTGATGAAAACCTGTATCGCAACCTTTTCTCCACATCAGACGTAAAACAGAGTCAAATTGCTCAAATAATTCGGCGTAATAGTAAAGGAATCATCAGTCGGGAAGCATTCCAAGATCCGTATGGAAAATACAGTCATGAAATTTATATTCACTGGAACGACCAGTTCCAACAACAATTTTTTCTAACAAATGAAATAATAGCTTTTCGGAATTTAAGAACCGAAGCAAAATGAAAAATTGAAAAATGAGGTAGACTGTTAAGACTGACACGGCAATGTCCTCGGCTTTTAACCAAAGGTATAAACCTTTGGTTAAAAGCGGAGGACATTGCTGTGTCGGTCTTAACAGTCTACCTCATTTTTCAATTTGTGAAAAAATTTCCTTAATTGTTCATCTATTTAGGGTTAATTATCAATGGAGCGTCTTGCCAACAACTATTGCGGAATCTTGACCCATAACGGGAACACGTATATATAATCAATTACTCAAATTATGAAGTGAACGCCGAGAACAAAACAAAATAAATGCAGAAAAAGAGTCCTCAATAAGTCAGTTGTTTAATAAAAAGAAAGAAAAAGAAAAATAAGTTGTCTTGAGTTCAGAATCAAAAAGGAAGGAACGTCTCAAGTTTAGGACCAAAAAAAAGTTTTCTTGAGTCCAAGACAAAAAAAGAATAAAGGGAACGCCTCGAGTTCGAAACCAAAAAATTTCTTTAATTTGAGACCAAAAAAACTCCTGAGTTTAGGAAAAAAAAACGCGAACGTCTCGAGTTGGAGACAAAAAAATAAAAGAAAAAAGAAAAAATGTTGAGTTCAAGATTGAAAATATCGAGAAACTTTAGAAGCAAAAAGGGTTTTTCATCCAATATAGCGGATACCAAGATTCCACAGATTGGTGAATATGTGTACTACATGCCAGAATTGTGGAAAAGTGTTTTCGAGATTTCCCCGGGAATGTATGGAGTGCAATCTTGTCTGTCGCGGACTTGGAAAGTATCTACACTAGAACATCTGGCGCCAGCCAATATTCGGTCGCGTGCTCTGCAGGCTGAAGTGGAACTGCAAAACCAGTGCTTACAGTTAGAGAATATGAAGAGTATTAACTCTTCACTTCAAAAAGACCTCATCGAGCTTTGACTGGAACTGGATAACTATT
Source organism: Convolutriloba macropyga (assembly GCF_964194025.1). Taxonomy (NCBI): domain Eukaryota; kingdom Metazoa; phylum Xenacoelomorpha; order Acoela; family Convolutidae; genus Convolutriloba; species Convolutriloba macropyga. Next base: position 40,710,642 of record NC_134481.1, on the reverse strand, counting down.
GCAACAAGACCAGAGAGGCAACAAAAAAGTTTTGGTCAAACGGAGCACCATGTGTGAGGCGTTAAGAGATAACTTAAAGGCAGCAGCAGCCAGAAAAGCTGAACCGGAGCAAGCCATTGAGGTATTGAAGCAAAAATTGGCCGATTTGAAAGTCAAAGCTGCTAAGAAGGGCAAAGCCATCAAAAATATGGATAAGATGAGTGACCAATTGAGGTCAGAGCGTGAGCAGCTGGAACACTACAACCAGTATTTGGCCAACGAATGCCGAAGAAAAAGATTCTCTCATTGATCGACAAAAGAGTACTCTAAGAAACCGAAAGCCAAAACAAAGGTCAAGGAGAAATGTTTATCCGAGATTCGGAACTGAAATATTGTGAACCGGTCTGCAACGCTATACGAGATTTTGTTGGTAAAAAGTTCTGCTTCAAAAAATCAGATCAGGAAACACTACCTCAAAAAGTGCCTGTTGACGCACCCTGATGCTGGTGGAGACAAAAAACTCTTCAAGGCCGTCAACCGGCATGTCAAATTTTGACAAATGATGCGGAACGGGAAGCGTACAATAAATTTGGCCCTGACGAGGCAGAAAAAGTTTTCTTGAGTTCAAGACCAAAAAAAGAATAAAGGGAACGCCTCGAGTTCGAGACCAAAAAAAAGTTTTCCTGAGTTTGAGACCAAAAAAATCTCTTGAGGTTAAGGACAAACAACAGGAACGTCTCGAGTTGGAGACCAAGAAAAAAGAAATGAAAAAAGGAAAAATGTTGAGTTCAAGATTGAAAATATTGAGAAACTTTAGAAGCAAAAAGGGTTTTTCATCCAATATAGCGGATACCAAGATTCCACAGATTGGTGAATATGTGTACTACATGCCAGAATTGTGGAAAGGTGTTTTCAAGATTTCCCCGGGAATGTATGGGGTGGAATCTTGTCTATCGCGGACTTGGAAATTATATACGCTAGAACATCTGACGCCAGCCAATTTTCGGTCGCGTGCTCTGCAGGCTGAAGTGGAACTGCAAAACCAGTGCTTACTGTTAGAGAATATGAAGAATACTAACTCTTCACTTCAAAAAGACCTCTTCGAGCTTTGACTGGAACTGGATAACTATTGCAACAAGACCAGAAGGGGAACAAAAGAAGTTTTGGCCAAATGGAGCGCCGAGTGTGAGGCGTTAAGAGATAACTTAAAGGCAGCAGCAGCCAGAAAAGCTGAACAGGAGCAAGCCATTGAGGTATTGAAGCAAAAATTGGCCGATTTGAAAGTCAAAGCTGCTAAGAAGGGCAAAGCCATTAAAAATATGGGTAAAATGAGTGACCAATTGAGGTCAGAGCGTGAGCAGCTGGAACACTACAACCAGTATTTGGCCAACGAATGCCGAAGAAAAAGATTCTCTCATTGATCGACAAAAGAGTACTGTAAGAAACCGAAAGCCAAAACAAAGGTCAAGGAGAAATGTTTATCCGAGATTCGGAACAAAAATATTGTGAACCGGTCTGCAACGCTATACGAGATTTTGTTGGTAAAAAGTTCTGCTTCAAAAAATCAGATCAGGAAACACTACCTCAAAAAGTGCCTGTTGACGCACCCTGATGCTGGTGGAGACAAAAAATTCTTCAAGGCCGTCAACCGGCATGTCAAATTCTGACAAATGATGCGGAACGGGAAGCGTACAATAAATTTGGCCCTGACGAGGCAGAAAAAGTTTTCTTGAGTTCAAGACCAAAAAAAGAATAAAGGGAACGCCTCGAGTTCGAGACCAAAAAAAAGTTTTCCTGAGTTTGAGACCAAAAAAATCTCTTGAGGTTAAGGACAAACAACAGGAACGTCTCGAGTTGGAGACCAAGAAAAAAGAAATGAAAAAAGGAAAAATGTTGAGTTCAAGATTGAAAATATTGAGAAACTTTAGAAGCAAAAAGGGTTTTTCATCCAATATAGCGGATACCAAGATTCCACAGATTGGTGAATATAAGTACTAAATGCCAGAATTGTGGAAAGGTGTTTTCGAGATTTCCCCGGGAATGTATGGGGTGGAATCTTGTCTATCGCGGACTTGGAAATTATATACGCTAGAACATCTGACGCCAGCCAATTTTCGGTCGCGTGCTCTGCAGGCTGAAGTGGAACTGCAAAACCAGTGCTTACTGTTAGAGAATATGAAGAATACTAACTCTTCACTTCAAAAAGACCTCTTCGAGCTTTGACTGGAACTGGATAACTATTGCAACAAGACCAGAAGGGGAACAAAAGAAGTTTTGGCCAAATGGAGCGCCGAGTGTGAGGCGTTAAGAGATAACTTAAAGGCAGCAGCAGCCAGAAAAGCTGAACAGGAGCAAGCCATTGAGGTATTGAAGCAAAAATTGGCCGATTTGAAAGTCAAAGCTGCTAAGAAGGGCAAAGCCATTAAAAATATGGATAAAATGAGTGACCAATTGAGGTCAGAGCGTGAGCAGCTGGAACACTACAACCAGTATTTGGCCAACGAATGCCGAAGAAAAAGATTCTCTCATTGATCGACAAAAGAGTACTCTAAGAAACCGAAAGCCAAAACAAAGGTCAAGGAGAAATTTTTATTCGAGATTCGGAACAAAAACATTATGAACCAGTCTGCAACGCTATACGAGATTTTGTTGGTAAAAAGTTCTGCTTCAAAAAATCAGATCAAGAAACACTACCTCAGAATGAGCCTGTTGACGCACCCTGATGCTGGTGGAGACAAAAAACTCTTAAAGGCCATCAACCGGGCATGTCAATTTCTGACAAATGATGCGGAACGGGAAGCGTACAACAAATTTGGACTTGACGAGGCAGAAAAATTTATGTACAAACAAAAATGACAATTAAACTGTCCATATGAATCTACAAACTTTTTGTATTGCAAGACGTTCATATAACAAGATCTGTGAAGGAAAATATTGATTGATTTTGAGTGAGTGGTGCTCTCTATTCTTGTTAAGAGGGGAGCAGTGTGACTGTCACACGTATATAAAAAGATTTATTAAAAACCTTGGGTTTCCGGGTTAAAGATTTATTTTAAAACTTGGTTTATTACCTGATTTATGGATAACACAAGGTTGGTAAGTTTCAGGAAAAACAACCTGTGATCAAACAAATCTCGGGCTTTGATCAAAACCAACGAAATTGACATATCTTTGTTGACGTGGTTAATTTACCACGATGATAGAACCGATATTGGGTACCGACTAAAGCGAGCATTAAATTCATTCATTGAACACCAAACTTACCATCAGAGCTAACCACTCTATTAAATCCTAATCTATTTATACCAAATTTTCTTCAACTTAATCTTGTTAACAATTTAACTTCTAACTTACCATTTTAACCAAATAACACGGTGAATTAGCCAAAGACATAGAGTATTGCGCAAGGGCGGCTACTATACTCTGTATTCGCTAAGGATGGGATTTCAAAAATGCGCCATCAGTGTGTGCCTCTGGATCATCCTTTTTACTGTCCCACGCCCTACACTGGCCCAAAGGAGGATACCCGATTATCAGACACAATGATAACGTGGTCTCTTTGGTATTTTGATGAAGAAAGTTGGCCACGACATCAAAGTCGAACCACATCTGCAGCATCTTGACAACCCGATTTTTACAAACTCCACTCGCACTGAAGATGAACCAAGACTCGACACCTCCGCCAAAAGAATCTGGTGCAGTCGTTTTGAGCGCTCCTTCTATGATGTGAAGTTTTTAAAATCTTTGCACCCACACACAGAATTAAAGACACCAAAGATGCATATTTGGTAGTTGAAAATTTCAAACGCCTTATATAACAAGACAAAACTGTGAGAATTGAACAAGGATCCTACTCAGCGTTGATTTTTGCCACCACGTGCACTGAAGATGAAGCAAGACTCGACATCTCCGCCAAAGGAATCTGGGGCACTCGTTTTGAGCGATTCTTCTATGATGTGAAAATTTTCAAAACCATTGCGCCCACAAACAGAATTAAAGACACCAAAGATGCATATTTCCTACATGAAAATTTAAAACGCCTTATATAACAAGACAAAATTGTGAGAATTGAACAAGGATCCTACTCAGCGTTGATTTTTGCCACCACAAGTGGAGCCAGCCCCATCACCCGCTAACATATCACAAGCATTGTTTCCATCAAACCCCAAAAATTAAGCAAACGATACCCATAAATATTTATTTTACCCGTACCCGTGTCAGCTTTGGTCTTCTAAAGATCAATATTTAACGCATTTGTTGATGTAGAGGTCAAAAGTTCAAAACGCCAGATGACATGAGCATAGAAATTTTCAACACAAAAGTCAGAACCTAATCATCTCAAAATTTTAATTAATTGAGATCAAAGACCTCTAATGACAGACATAGTCTTTGCATTCAATGCCAAAAAGACCGTCAAATGACCTAATGTTGACTTCCAAAGACTGAAGCCAAGCTGCATGTGTCATAACCACATCAGAGGTAACTTATTTTAATCATAGCCGGTTAAGCTGCGAGCACATTAAAATTCTGTCGATTTGCTTTCGCTCTTCACTTCAATCGTCTCGCATCCATTGCAATTCAGATTGCTCTTTTTGTTTTTTTTTTTCATGTAATTTCGAAATCTGTTAGCCGTTTTGACATTTATAACATAGGTCTTCTCTATATTTTAGGCCTTAGATGACAGAATTCTAAGAAAGGTACTCTTCATTCTAATGCTTCAAGGCGTAATTACTATTTGTTTCCTAAAAAAATTTCGTTTATACATGCTTTGAACAATTACACCCGGTTTACATTAGGTTTTCACAACTTCAAATGATGCAAGGAACTGCGTTTGTAGTATTAATAACCGACTTCAGGGATTTTTATGCCTATTGGTTCGCTACCAAATGTGGAGTTTAATAAGTTTCAATTATGTTTTGCACTGAGGTTGAATGAGTTGCAGTAGCAATTTATTATCCAATTACACGAGTCTGTTTTGTTTTATTTCTCAGATCATGTCCATTGAAAAAGTTAAGTTGAGTATCTTACCTCCAGAAACTTTGTTCTGAATTTTTCTATTTAGTTGTGTGTGAGCACACATTCCAAAGCGTTTTTGAAGGCGAGTTAGAGTTCCGATAAGTTTGGTATAACTTGTTGGTCAAAGAAATAAGGAACCGCCAAATAGCAGTTCTTTTTTACGAAAGCCGAAATGCGATTGGTAAAGGTGATCTTTAAGTGTTTCGTAGTGGTAATCAAGATGCTATTCAAATAATATAATATACTATTAGGACGGTATCTGTTTATTTGATTTTTATCTCCGCCTTTGAACCTCGGGCTTCGAGCAAAATCAACGAAACGGACATATCTTTGTTAACTTGGTTAATTTACCACGGTGATAGAACCGATATTGGGTACCGATCAAAGCGAGGATTAAATTCATTCATTGAACACCAAACTTACCATCAGAGCTAACCACTATATTAAATCTTAATCTATTTAAACCAACTTTTCTTCACCTTAATCTACTTAACATTTTAACTAATTTAAATTCTAACCTTGGATTTTAACCAAGTACCACGCTCAATTAGCCAAAGACATAGAGTATTGGGCACGGGCGGCTACTATAGTCTGTACTCGCTAAGGATGGGATTTCAAAAATGCGCCATCAATATGTGCCTCTGGATCACCCTGTTTACTGTCTCACGCCCTACACTGGCCCAAAAGAGGATACCCGATTATCAGGCACAATTAAAACGTGATCACTTTGCTAATTTGATGAAGAAAGCTGGCCACGACGTCAAAGTCGAACCACATCTGCAGCCTCTTGACAACCCGATTTTTACAAACTCTACGTGCACTGAAGATGAAGCAAGACTCGACATCTCCGCCAAAGGAATCTGGGGCAGTCGTTTTGAGCGATTCTTCTATGATGTGAAAATTTTCAAAACCATTGCGCCCACAAACAGAATTAAAGACACCAAAGATGCATATTTCCTACATGAAAATTTAAAACGCCTTATATAACAAGACAAAATTGTGAGAATTGAACAAGGATCCTACTCAGCGTTGATTTTTGCCACCACAAGTGGAGCCAGCCCCATCACCCGCTAACACATCACAAGCATTGCTTCCATCAAACCCCAAAAATTAAGCAAACGATACCCAGAAGTCTTTATTTACCCGTACCCGTGTCAGCATTAGTCTTCTAAAGATCCAAATTCAATGCATTTGCTGATGTACAGGTCAAAAGTCCAAAACGCCAGATGACATCACCATAGAAATCTTCAACACAAAAGTCAGATCCTAATCATTTCAAAATTTTAATTAATTGAGATCATAAGACCTTTATTGACAGACATAATTTTTGCATTCAATTCCAAAAAGATCGTCAAATGATCTCATGTTGACTTCCAAAGACTGAAGCCAAGCTGAAAGTGCCGAAAGCACATCACAGATGACTTATTCATTTCATAGCCGGTGCAGCTGTGAGCACATTAAAATTCTGTCGATTTGCTTTCGCTCTTCACTTCAATCGTCTCGCATCCATTGCAATCCAGGTTGCTCTTTTTGTTTTTTTCATGTCATTTTGAAATCTCTTAGCCGTTTTGACATTTATAACTCAGGTCTTCTCTATATTTTAGGCCTTAGATGACGGAATTCTAAGAAAGGTACTCTTCATTCTAATGCTTCAAGGCGTAATTACTATTTGTTTCCTAAAAAAATTTCGTTTATACATGCTTTGAACAATTACAACCGGTTTACATTAGGTTTTCACAATTTCAAATGATGCAAGGGACTGCGTTTGTAGTATTAATAACCGACTTCAGGGATTTTTATGCCTATTGGTTCGCTACCAAATGTGGAGTTTAATAAGTTTCAACTTATGTTTTGCACTGAGGTTGCATGAGTCTCAGTAGCAGTTTATTATCCAATTACATGAGTCTGTTTTGTTTTATTTCTCAAATTATGTCCATTAAAAAAATTAAGCTGAGTATCTTACCTCCAGAAACGTTGTTCTGAATTTTTCTATTTAGTAGTGTGTGGTTACACATTCCAAAGCCTTTTCGAAGGCTAGTTAGATTTCCGATAATTTGGTATAACTTGTTGGTCAAGGAAATAAGGAACCGCCAAATAGCAGATCTTTTTTGCGAAAGCCGAAATGCCATTGGTGAAGGTGATCTTTAAGTGTTTCGTAGTGGTAACCAAAATGCTATTCAAATAATATACTATATTTTTAGGACGGTATCTGTTTATTTTACTTTTATCTCCGCTTTTGAACCTCGGGCTTCGAGCAAAATCAACGAAATGGACATATCTTTGTTGACGTAATTTACAGATTTGAGGTTTTCTTAAAAACTTTTTGATGGAATAGAATTAAGAAAGATGTGGGCGCTTGATTGATTTTGATTGAAAGTTTTCCGTACCTTTTTTACAATTTTTTTTCTAATCTAACGTCTCTAACATATCATATTTAGAACTGTAAGACAAAAAAATGTAATAAAAAAATGATAAAAACAGCTTCTGGAAAACCTAACCGGGTTAATCACCCAGAGAACCGAGTTGTTCAGTCAGTTAACAGAGTTCGTTATCAAAATTGTTTGTCTTCAAGCCTCTACGATTTTTGCAGCCACATAGCAGCCTCCAACTGCACATATCGTTCTCTCTATAAATCAACTCAAAGGACTTACAGTATAACCACAGTAAGTTTTTCTTGGCCTAAGGATCCAGTAGTATGGTACGTCGGAAGAATGTGTTCCAGGTGTTAGTCAAATAAAATACTCGAAACCAAAAATCAAAGTTGAGTTCCTTCATGCAAAAATTTGTAGATGAAAAGTTTTGAGTCTTTGAACGTCTTGTTGCGCCGGATTGTGGTGTAGTTCTGGTGTCACTGTATTTTTGGTTGCGCCCGACACTGACAAACTATCGCCAGTCCATGACTACTTCCCCATTCAAGATTATCGCAAGCATTAGCATGACATGTACTACCTGGTAGAGTGACAGCGGAAGAAGTTCTAGTTTCAGCAGACTGTCTTTGCAACTCAATCTTTCCCCGCTCAAAATCCACTTAGCATGAGTTTTTCAAATAAAATGCGATCACTTTTGCTGGGAAGCCAGAGAAAACTACAGTAGCTAATTACCGGGACAACGTAGCCTTTGAAAGCGTTCTTCTTGTTGCTGAAAATCATATTGGATGTGGTTCTTTGAAGAATATAAAGAGCTCGCAAGCCCTTGCACGTCTTCTGTCTAGCATGTGATGATCAGGTAAAAGTCTGTGACAATTTCGAGCCCAAATTTTTGATTTCACTCGATATATTTAGCTTATTTCCAGATCAATGATGTCAAAGGTAACTTTTTATGGGCAGAATTAAGATCTTCTTGCCGTTGACAGCCAAGAATGTCAACTGCACCTGTAACGGTTATTGTCCTAATTACTGTAAATTGTCTGCATAACCGTAGCTCTGTGACATAACACATTTTGGAAGGTCAATTACAAAAGCAAGGAAGAAGAGAAGACCCAAGAGAGAACATTAGTAGACATAGAATTCTCATTTTTGACGCGTTGTTATCCTCCGTTGAGATAATTTTCTATGAGCTTCAGGCATGCTCCCTGGACGCTGAACGTCCGGAGTTTTTCTAACAGTGGTTGGCTTCGTTGGTAGCTAGCCACGGTTTGATGAGGCTAGCTTCATCTTAAATGAAGGGCCCTGAAGCGAGCTCAGTTTGTGGGTGAACCGGAGGGTTAACAGTTGTTAGCGCAACTGTGGGTTGGGGATCTTCGGATGCACGGAGCCCAAATGGTGAGAACGATATACAGTTTTGTGATTGGGGACCATATGTGGGAACAAGAGTCGGCTTGTGGGATTATTTTTAAAAAAGCGCACTAGAGTAATAAGAACCGCCAACATAATAATAAGCCTCCAAAACCGTTTCTGCGAATCGCATACTTAGATACTAGTGAACTGAAAGGTTCACCTCTTTATCTTGTTTCTGAGGGCAAACATTCAAATGGGTCAGACGAAATATCATTCAAGCGAAAAATTGCATAAAAAAGACCAACAGTACTATTATAAATGCAACAAACGTCGTTTGAGAGCAAAAAATAATGATTTTCCAAAAATTGCTTTTTAAATCATTTATGGTTAATATAATTTCCTATATTTTTTCTATAACTCAGCGTTATATGGCGTAATAGATGATGACTTCACGCCCCATAACGGCATTCGAAGTGCGGCATCTAAAAGTTTTCTTGAAAGAGAGAGAGAGAGAGAGAGAGACAGAGGGAGACAGAGAGAGAGAGAGAGAGAGAGAGAGATAGAGCGTGAGACATTTACTGCGGTTTGACATTTACTCGTCTTCCTTCACTGATTTACCGATCAGAAAATGAAGGGAAAGCATGTTTTAAATGATATTTAATTGATTACTTTTATTAACCAAATTGTTTGAACAGTGAGACCATGTTGTTTTCAGAGGCACTAGAAACTGTTACCAAGAGCAGTTGGCTCTCAGAATAGACTAGAGTGTGATTCTTAATCACATTCAGTCTTTTATGCTAAGTTTTGCGAAATCTTAAGATCTTCCCAAATCCAATTAGGTTAAGCTTTCTACGCAAGAAGTTAGAAACAAAACTTGCATTTGCTTGGAGCTTTACAAACTTCAGCAGGAGACTGAACATAGTTTACCACCAAGGATATTCGTAACTTCATTTAACAATTTGAGTTCACAGTCTTTTAATACGACCGGCAACTAATTCTTTCGACGAGATTAAAAGTCAATCGATTTAGGTAAAGAACCAAAACAGCGTATAGCTGAAGATCTTGGCTGTGATATTTCGTTCCGCTGTTATTCTTGAGCAGCCGCAACGCAATTTTTTTCAAGGTTTTGAAAATTGTTGTCAATTTTTGAAACTGTTCATTCCTAGGTATCAATTAAACTACTCAAGGCTTAGATAATAATTTACAGCATAATTTCTTGTTATAATGGAATGGTTTTCAACATTTTAACATCAAGATTCTAAAGTATTTCGACAATCATTGTGGTAATTTAATTTTTTTCAGCCTCAAGGCCAGCAAATCTCCTTAAGTGTTTGATAGTAAGTTACTGAGTATTATGATTTGCCATAAAATATTTTTCAACCTTTTAAAATTTAAATTTTTGGACATTTTTTGGTAAAATATTCAATTTTTTTATGTTTTTTGAAATTTTTAGGTTTCTCCAGCCTCAAGAGGCAAGGAACCTCCGCTAGGATTTGTTTAATCAAAACTTTCTTTTTTAAACATTTTCGAATATTTATATCCTTTTCAGAGCTTAACGATTTTTACTGACTAACGAAACGTTTCAAGTCTCTTAGATGGGTTACAAGACAGCACTCCAAAAAACTGGTTCGAAACCAGAAGCAGAGTGGAATCTCATCATGGAAATTATTCTTAGCTCTCTCTCTCTCTCTCTCTCTCTCTCTCTTCTCTCTCTCTCTCTGCTTGTTGGGGTTTCTCTCCTTCTCTTTTTGGTTCACGTTTCATCTCCTGCACCCTCTATCTCTCTCTCTCTCTCTGTCTCTTTCTCTATCTATCTCTCTTTCCTTAATGTTGATGTCGCACTACAGCTGCTGTTATGTGGTGTAAAGTCATCATCTATTACCCCCTTTAACGCTGAGTTAAAGCAGAAACATATAAATAATTTTAAATAGCCAAAAACGAAATTAATAGAAATTTTAAGATTATTATTGATTAATCTCAAACGAAGTTTTTAGCAATTTTGTGAGCCCTGTTGGTTTTTTTTCATTTGCTTTTTCGTTTGACTGATTTTTTGTCTGACCCAATGGGTAGCACCCCGTGGTCAATAAATTCTCTTCGAGCCTTTCAGATCACGATTATACAAGTATGCGTTTCACAGAATCTGTTTTTGGGACTTATACTTATGGTGTGAAGGGCGGTTCTTAGAAATTAATCTCATACGCCTACCCCCGAGCCCACATAAGCCCCACAATTCCCCTGCAAATCGTTCAGGCTGTTTGGACCCCGTGCAGCCAAAAATCCCCCATCCAACCGTTGCCCCCATACCACCGTTGCCCCCATCCCACCATTGCCCCCCCCCACTGTCGAAACCTGCGCTGAAAAAATTAAAATTATATTACTTAGATTCTGATGGTTTAAGTATTGTGTTTTAGTGAAAGTAAAGTGAAGATAAACTATTTAATCTTGATCTTCAAATAAGCCTAATGATAGTGTTCGTGGTAAATTTAAACAAAGATTTGGAAGAGAAGTTATAGAAAAATTGATAATTTAAGATGATTATAGTTGTTCAAAGAACTAGAAATTGAGAAGGGCTGATAAAAAGAAATAGCGTAAAGAAGAAGAATGGCATAAAACAGATATTACCATAATGCCTAATGTATGATAAAAAGAGAATTGTAACCAAGTAACTATGAGAACGGGGCTACAATAAACAAAAGAAAATAAGATGAAACAACTCTGATTTTAAAAGATTCTCTGTTAATAATTATGTCAGTTATCCTGTTGATCGAACTACTACTTATTTAATTAGGATTTGTTAATAGTAGTAATAGGTTTTGTGCATAAATTAGTTTTTGATTGTACTGCGAGATAAAAAAGGATCCCCACATTGATGGTTTTGTTGAATGGTATAACGGTATAACGAGTTAGTGGAGGAGTATTAATAAAGAGTTAGTTTTAACACTGACTTCTAATTTTCCAACTTCTAATGAGTGATGTAAAAGCAAACTTCTGGTAACCTTTAGCACCTCATGTTTCATATCTAGATGCTCTGTGAGAAGGCAGCAATTGCTTAATCAGTCAATCCCAGTTCTCAAAAAATGATCTCTAAAACGCCAAATTTGATGTGAAAAACATTCCAGCGAAGCATCTTCTGCTGATTAGACAGGAGAAGCAAGAAGGATTCAGCAAAAATAACCGACCACCCTTTGAAGAACTACTCTCGAATGAATTAAAGTATAGGGGGGGGGGGGTAGGCTTTGGTTTCAGCTGGTTGAATCCCTTTAGAAGACCAGGAAAATCGCATTTTAAACCTCGAAAGTCCACCACAGGAAGCGCTGTCAGTAGCTTTCTTAGAGCATTTTGAAGTTTTGTGAAAACTGATCAGAGACTTATTGCCCATTCACAAAAAAATTAGGGTAATCTTACCTTAAAAAACATCCTAACTCACCTCAACTGTTAAAGTAGATTTGTCTTTCCTTAACTCGCCTTAACTAAGGCTAACTTTACCTGAAATTTACCTGAAAAGTTTTTTTTACCTATAAAGTGAATTTTCACCTTAACTCAAGTTAACGTAAATTTTAGGTAAACGTTACCTTAATTTTACCTTAACAACGGCTTAACTTGACAGCGTTAATGTAAATATTTAATGTGTAGGTTATCCAAGATTATCCCGATTCTGAAAACGGAAAATAAATTTGACTTGCAACCTCTCACGCGAGAAAAAGATTGTATGTGGATGTTTGATCAAAGTTTTAACGTGAAGAGACATAAGCGCCTCAAACTTCGTTCGAGAGCATTTACAAAATTTTCTCTTATCGGAGCCATTTTATGTTTATTGAGCATAATTTTATGTCTTTGAATTTTATTTCTGACTGCACACTGGACTTAGAAAAACAAAAACGAAATCCTCGATTCTCTTTGATCTGGGGCTGGGAATTAAAGCCGATCGGGCGCAGAGCCGAATGAGAAGAATTAAAAATTACAGCCGAAAGTTTAAATTTGATTTGCCTAGTAATCCTATTGTTTTAGATCAAGTTACAACCAATGAAAGAATGTAAGAAATTGTAATTTAATTAGATATCGTCGCATGATTATATATGGCATTGGGTCGGGTTGCGCTCCCTCTCCGATACGCTATTTCGTAGGTACTTTTTCACAAAAAATGCGTCAAATGAGTTCAAGATCGTAGTAGCCGCCCGTGCGCAATACTTTATGTCTTTGGCTAATTGAGCGTGGTACTTATTAAGATGCAAATTTAGAACTCAATTCATTAAGTAGATCAATGTGAGGAAATTTTGATTTAAATATATTAAGCTTGAACAGATTTGTTAGCTCTGATTGTAAGTTTGGTGTTCAATGAAATAATTTAATCATCGCTTTGATCGGTACCCAATAACAGTTCTATCATCGTGGTAAATTAACCAGGTCAACAAAGATATGTCAGTTTCGTTGGTTTTGCTCGAAGCCCGAGATTTGTTTGATCACAGGTCTATTTTCTTTTCTGACACCTATCAACCTTGTGTCAGCAATAAATCAGGTAAAAAATCAAGTTTTAAACTAATTGTTTAACCTTGAAGTCCAAGGTTTTTTAGTACATATTTTTTATATACGTCTGACACTCACACTGCACCCCTGTTAACAAGAATAGAGTGCGCTACTCACTCAAAAGCGAAAATTATTTTCATTAACAGATCTTGTTAAATCAACGTCTTACTATGTGAAAAGTTTGTAGTTTCATATGGACCGTTTAGTTATCAGTTTTCGTTGTTCATAACTTTTTCTGCATCGTCAGGTCCAAAGATGTTGTACGCCTCTCGCGCCGCATCATTTGTCAGAATTTGATTAGCCCGATTGCTTGTCTTGAAGAACTCTTCGTCTCCACCAGCATCCGGGTGCGTCAAGAGGCTCATTTTGTGGTAGTGTTTTTTGATCTGATTCTTTGAAGCAGAATTTTTACCAACAAAATCTCATATGGCGTTGCAGAGGCCAGTTCACAATATTTTCGTTTCGAATCTTCAATAAGCATTTCTCCGTGGTTTTTGTTTTGGGCTTTTCGTACCAAAGAGTAAATTTTTGTCAATCAATGACAGAATTTTTTCCCGGCATTTGTTGGCCAAATACTGGTTGTAGTGTTCGAGCTGCTCAAGCTCTGAACTCAGTTGGTAATTCCTTTTCTCCGTTTTGTCGATGGCTTCGCCCATTTTAGCAGCTTTGACTTTCAAACTGGCCAACTCTTGCTTCAATAACTCAATGCAATGCTAAATTATCTCGTAACGCCTCACACTCGGTGCTCCATTTGCCCAATACTTCTTCTGTTGCCTCTTTGGTCTGGTTGCAATGGTTATCCAGTTCAAAAACCATATCATTTTAGTTTCATGAAAATATTACTTCAAATTGACCTCACTTTTCCTCAAAAGACAAACTCATTGAACACTCGTTCACATGCTTCTCGAAATCAACTTCGTCTCTATATTTTGTATTATTGTCAGGTTTATTTTGTTGTATCTTTGAAATTTTTTCAAAGTTTTCCGCACATGCGAGCCTGGATTTTTTATAAACTTTCTTTTGTTCTAAAGTAGTGTTCAGAACTCGAATCCATACAACATCATCAACCATGAAACTCAGCAATATCGCTTTTATTAAATTTGATTTGTCTTCAAATTGTTTCAAGGGCTCGACTATAATTTCTGTTCGTTTTGTTTTGTTACTTTCTTCATCAACAATTTTGCATTTAAGGAAACCTTTGCAGCGACAAGAAAATTCGTGATCCTCTGCAGCAATTAAATACAGACTTATATTACTTCGTTGTGATGAGGACAATTGTAATATTTTCCCAATTTGCCGCAAAAGTGTTCGTTTTTCATGGGGTGTAAAATACAGTCAAAGTTATATATCAATTTCATGCCCAATAAACAAGACGTTATCTCAATTTTGATTACTGGAAACTCAACTGTTATCTCAGATGTAAGTTTTTGAAGTTGGACTTGAATAGCTGTTGACCACTTTCACAGGCATTTTTCCACTGTCAGCAGCTATTATATTTTTATTGCACACTCTGATCTGGCTCGGTTCTCCTAGTTGCTGGTAAAGTTTGTTGCCTAAAAGATTAACACTACTTCCACCATCAATTAAGACTATTATCAGTTTTTCTTGTATCATTATTTTCGCAAACAAGGCCTCATCTGGGCTAATTCCGCCACACAAAGTTTTCACATAGTTAGCTGACATCTTCAACAAGTTGTCGTTTAAATACGGTCATTTTCGTTTGAAATAATTTGAATTCCCTCATTCAAAACCATTCTTGCATTCCTTAGATGCATATTTTTGCTAACCGCGACGGCGTCATTTTTCCTTCTCAACACCCACTGCTGTCTTTGACTGCTCGGCACGACTCTCGTGCGGTCGATCTCGGCTTCTGTTCTCGTCTTCTGGAGTTGACAACTGCGCTCTACTTTCGTAATTGGTTCGTCTACTATCAGCGGTGCTTCTGCCATAGCTATTATAGTTTCTATTTCTATCTCCGGTTCCTCTTGAATTTCGCTCATTTCCGCGCAGAAACTCTTTTGGTCTCGCTCCTAGCGATGAAAACTTTTTTTTATCTTGCCTGTTAGGATGGTTAGTCTGCAAGGTCCGCACTAAATCATTAATCAAATTAACTAATAGTGTATTTTCATTCGACGGGATGGAAGCAACCCGCGGCTCACTATCCTCCTCCTCAATTCTCTTGACTGCTTCAAAAAGTAGTCACCGAAAAAATCTGTTAATTTTTCACCCGGTTGCTGAATGGAATCTCTTAGCTATCCTCCCCCGGAAAACTACAGGTTTCTCATCATAATGTTGGGTGAGAGCTTTTACGGTCTCATCTCATCATAGCTTTTCCTATTGTCCTCCGAAAGTGTATGATAGAAATCAATAGCAAACTTTTGTAGCCCTAATGCAAATTAATGCGGCCGTTCATCAGTTTCGGTTTCGGCGCTGTTTAGTCTTTCTTCTCTTTGCCATTTCTGAAGTTGTGGCAAGAGCTCAAAGTGTGTAACAATACTTTTAAAATTATTTGAACCCGTAAAAGGTTCCGTTAAAATTGTTTTTGAGGAATGCCGTTCCATCCAAAGTTTTTTTTTAAAAGCTGCTGTTATACAAGTTGTTTCAATAGTTTTGTTCGAAACCCGAACTAATTTTTAATAATTTTTGACAGTCTAACTCAGCAGCCCTTAAATCTTTTTGACATTATTTTGTTGAAAAAATTCAAAAAACGCCAAGTTCAATGGTGTATTTTATGTCAAATTATGTCGAATTCAAATACATTTGATTTTGAGCGCTATTTTATTATCGAAAAAAACGTGTACGAACCGATATACACTATTAGAAATTCTAAGCAGTACTCACATAAAGGCTCGAAGATGGCAGTGTTTCTTGTCGAATCCCGACCTCAGTTCAAAATTCCTCTTCCGAGTCGTGATGTTACGACGTCAGACTAGTGTCGAAAGTTGATTTTCAAACAAAAAAACAGATTTCTTTTAGAAATCAGTACAAAGCTTAATAAAATTGGACGGTGGTTTTCTATTTACTTTTTTCTCTGTCTTCGCTATAGTAGCTGCCCGTGCGCAATACTCTATGTCTTTGGCTAATTGAGCGTGGTATTTGCTTAAAATGGAAATTTAGAGTTTAATTTATTAAGTAGATCAATATGAAGAAATATTGGTTCAAATAAATTAAGTTTTAATAGAGTGGTTAGCTCTGTTGGTAAATTTGGTGTTAAATGAAGGAATTTAATCCTCGCTTTGGTCGGTACCAAATATCGGTTCTATCATCGTGGTAAATTAACCAATTCAACAAAGATATGTCAGTTTCGTTGATTTCGCTCGAAGCCCGAGCTTTTTCTAATCACAGGTCTATTTTCTTTTCTGACACCTATCAACCTTGTGTCAGCCATAAATCAGGTAATAAATCAAGTTTTAAACTTAATATTTAACCTTGAAACCCAAGATTTTTTAGTACTTTTTGATTTACGTGTGACACTCAACAAAATCAACCAATCAGAGCACGGGATATTTGGATTTGAATCTCATTTTACGTGTTCGGTTCTCCCCCCGTTCGGCTCTACCGGCTTCCTCCCTTTGATTTATCTCTTAGATATTTTTCCCCAGTACCAATCTTATGGTGAAACTAAATAGCTATTGATTGCAGTCCATATATAAAGTTCTTTGATGTTACTCTATCCGGAATTTCGGAGGTTTTTTTTTACATTCCTACAATTAGTTCCCCCATCGGATTATTTCTTTCTTTAATCAGATTGTTTTCACAGTTTTCGTCAATTGTTTGAAAAGAAATAAATATCTCTCACGCGTCAACTTTATTTTTGGAGACTTTTGTCATTTTTATTGACAAAAAAATTTGACCTATAAAAACTGATGCTGATTCTCATGATTTATCCTGCAACAATGGACTAAATCTGTTTCTGAACACTTTTTACGTAAGGGAGGGGAAAAATAAGGTCATTTTTTAAAAATGAAACGCTTAGTTTTTTTCTATTTGAATGTTTCCGGAAGCAAAGAGTAGTTTTTTCTCAGTAATAGTTTTCTCAGAACCAAAGAGTAGTTTTTTTTCTTTTTCACTTAATAGAGACACATCTTTGACCAATTTTGGATATAACCAATGGTATTTAAATCTTCTGCAATTCAACCATACTCTAATTAACTGTACCATTTCATAACTATGTCTTCTGGTATGGACAGCATTGTGCTTGATACAGGTATGAGTCTTATGAGTCGCACTAACTGTTTCAATGACACTTAGTAGTCGGCAACAAAAATTTAATCAACTTTGCTTGATAACTAACGTATTGCAGAGTTAACGTATTTACAAAAATATCAGCTTCCGTGCTTGGCCTAAACTTTTTTTAAGCTGCCTAACAGGCAATAAACTGAAATCGAGATGTTATTTAAGTGTGTTACAGCTTTGACCTGTTTTTTTTGCATTCTATGATAGAGGTCGGACTTGCACTGGGTAGCTTCAGTTATTAACAGTTTCAGGTTCTGATGGAAGACGTCTTTATTGCGTTAAAAATAGAGAATAATTTCCAGATAACAACAGATTCATAACATTCTACAATAGTCTTATAAACGTTCGAACATTACGTTCGAACATTACTAAGTTAGAACATTTTCAGGATACTTTGTGGAATTAATATACGTATGTTTTCTGGGAGCTTGTTGCTTTACTGACCGTTTTTTTTTTTACATTAACAGATTTACATATGCACTCATTAAATTGTCCAGCTACGGTTGTTTTCCTCAATAAGGAACGAATTTAGTTTCAATTTTTTTATTGGTTGATTTTTTTTCAAAAAAAAAACGAGAAATCAAGTCTGTGGAAGTTTTCTCAGTTATTTTTTTTGTTGATAAAAAACTTTATACTTACTGTAACTTCTTATTTATTCAATCATAAACGAACAGGCGTAAAATTGGTTGTGATATGAGGTTAAAAGTACAAGAGCTGCCTGCTCATTGACAAAATTCTATTTTTCGCACTAAATTTAGGTCAATTTTGTCCTCAAAACGATGCCACTCTCAATTGTTCTTTTCGTCTTGATGATTTCGCACTACTGCTGTTGTTGATATTCTTACGGCTGATTTTGGTGTTATTTTGGATCATGCAATTATGAGTAATGGATTTGAGAATACATTGATGTCTCGATTGCTACGGGATTCGATCATGTTCCTAGCGGTTTCTCAATAACCAATGTTAGGAATGAATATTAATTGACAAAAAAATGCTATGAGAAACTGGAAGCGCTTCGTAAGTATAGCGTTTAAGATTTATCTGCACAAGAAAAATTGAAGACGAAAAACCGCCTAGATATTGCCCCCCCCCATGAGTTGAACTACGTTAATGAAAGGCCGTAAAAATAGCAAAAGATGAAATCTGCAAAACAGAAGTCAACCATTGAACCATTGTGTATTTTTTGTTCTGGAAACATAAAATGGCTAGCTTGAAACTAAACGCAAAAATCAAAACTATAAATAAATAAATAAATAAATGTGTTTCTACGTAATCGCCGCGGAGCAGCATTAGGCTTTGTCTGCATTAACAGTAGCCTGTTCTCAGCTGTCCTTTTTCTTTATTCCCCACATCTCAGACTGTTCATTTAGTGAGCAAGAATGCTCTTTTTTGGTGACTATGGCCACTTTTTTTTGCGTCTGAGACTTTCACGTGGTACCATCATTGCAGCCAACATTGGTCAGGCTATGGTAAACCTGAAGCTATGGTTAAGTAAGAGCTCATCCTTACACAGACAGCTTCACGGAGGCAGGGGATTGAACTCTCAATCATTGGCGTGTGAATCACACGCCTTACCTCTCGGCTATCACGCCACTGCAGTAATTTTTAGGTGAAACTATTAGAGAGCTTAAAAACAACTATGATCAATAACTAACCTCGTTGAGTTATCCAGTATTTTTTATGGCATGATTGAATCAGTCCTGAGAAATGTGATTTTGTAAGAGTAAAAGTTATCATTCAAGTGTCACGGTAACGGACTCTTTCATTGACTTGGAAGACAACTATGTCGTTTCCCTGGTTTTAGGATAACAAAGAGCAGCACTATTAGCGATAGCGTTCCTTTGTATGTTTTGCAAAGAGACGACTGAGCATGCCATCTTTTCATCGTCATAACTTTTAATTGGATCTCGCAACTTGTTATTTTTGCAAGACCTATAAAAAAAATCTTCAGGTCCTTGTTGACAAATGAAACCCTAAAATAGACGCCTGATAAACCAATAACTTAAAACTAACCGTTGTAATTCTACAGCGTTTAATTCTATCGTTTTGAATATAGATAAAAAAAAATGTTTCTCCAACTACTGCCATGTTATTAAAACATCTCAGCTCAGTTTGTAAAATGTTCTTTTTTAAGACAACAATATTAATTGAGATAACAACTAATTATGATATTTTGCTCTAAGTTCTTTTTAACTGACTGGGAATACGGTGAACTGTTTTCAATTTGCTCAAGTTGCTCAAGAACTAGTTTTACTTCAATTATCGTTTCTATGCTAAAGATATCATTCTCTCAGATTTTTTTCAAAATGTTGCAAAAAAATGCAATTTGATTTCAGACATTGTTTAATTGTTGTGTGTGGAGCTATATTGAAACTGACTACCCAAAACGCAAGGTTATGACTGTCATGAGAAAAGTCGCAACTGCGTGGTTTTCCAAATTCTTTACTTGGGAAGATGCATTAAATCATTAATTCGTGTGCACAATTAATAATCGAATTGTCACCAATGACAACAAAAGCCAACTATTTGAAAAATTTTCCCGGTCATTTTAAAAAAAATGTATTAAATGAATTTTCTGAGATTGGTTATTCTTATTGTTTTGTTCCCTATTTTCCGAGAATTCGAGGATATCTGTCAAAATTATTTGATCACTACCCGTTTATGAGAACACAATAGGTTTTCATTTTATAAATTTTAATGCTCAATATATACAATAGGTTTACAATCCAGCAGAGATTCAGATCTATGGCAGTCGAATCAAAAGTTTTGTACTGAATTCACAATGAGCCTCATCAATCAAATACATAACAGGTCTTCCAAATTTTTCCATACTATCAGCCATTTATTTCAAGTTGATTTTTATTTGAGCAGAACTCAATGTTGATGAAATCAAGCAAAAAATTGAATTTCAACACGCCCTCCAAAGTATTTTCTCTCGAAGTATTAGGCCACCGCTAGCCGAAGGAACAACATACCTTGATCATTGGCCTTAAATACTGTAGCAGCAAGAGTCATAAGGCCCGTTTAAAGCAAATCAATGCAATTTTTTTTCAAAAATGAAATCAGCAAATAAAATAGAATCACCAGATATTGGTATTGATATCAAAAATCTGTTCAGATCGGTAATTTGCTTCCGCGAACTGTTTTAATTTGTGCAGAAAATTGCTTGAAACAGAAACAATGTAAGGACTTCCGAGAGAGCAATCGCGAGTATTTTTCTTTGATGACCTTCAAGTGCGATATGTCTAGGTTTTTGAAACAAAAAAGTAAAAAAGATTCGAATTTCAAAATAAGTGCAAATGAAGTTTCCGGGAGGGAAACTATGATAGCATTTGACTAAGTCACAAATTTTAATTTTTAATATGAAGAAATTGACGGTTTCAAACCAAATATGTCAACAAGTTCTTGCGTTTGTTTTTAGATGACTGACAAAAAACATTTTATATAATATGAATTCGAATATACCAAATATTTTTGAGAAATAAAGATGGCATTAACGATGAAACGACCGTTTCTAGAGCCTTCTTACGTTTTTAACTAATCATGCCGAACATTTTTACATCTATTTTTGTTTTTGTTTTTGTTCGGTCTCATAGACCAGTTGAGCTGCGTGGATCCTGAGTGCAGACTCTTAACAAATTGTGATTGATGTTGCGTATTGCAACGACAAAGCATACGGCAACAGCTTGATGAGCCCAATTAGTCTGAGAATATAATAGGAAAACTACATACTTAAAACTTTGCAAGGGTGTTAGATTCTTGCAAGAACCTTGAAAGTTTTTTATGTTGATTCAAGATGTTCATATATTCATGATCAAATTTTTCCAGATTAACCATTGATTTTGACTTGGCTAAATAGTGTGAAAAAAATTTAATCAGATCAGCAGAGTAATGAAAATGATAATTTCTAGCAAACTATTGACAAATCAATTTAAAAGGAAACATCTGTAATGTTTTGTATTTCATCAGAATCTCAAAGAATGTTGCATCAGCCTTTCTTTGCAGTTTTTCACATTCTAATATCTTTTTGAGTCCAATATGGAGGATAGGCTGAAACCTTAAACCAAATATTCCTGAAAAAAAACCAAAACAGTGTTTTCGACGTGGCTACGAGTGTTTTTGGTTACCGTATCAAAAATCCCATTTCCTAAAAAGAATCCGAGAATAGTTTCGAAAAATTCGCTCATTATCCTTTTTTGCGAATTGACTCGGATTTTGGGGCATTTTTTTCAGCTCATATTTAAAATTTTGTATTTGAGCAACAAATAAGTAAGCTTCTAAGCTAGATTTGAAATCGAGCATCTAATTTGTGTCATGCTAAAATCGAGCATCAAACTGGTGTCAAACCAAAATCTAGCGGCAAAAATATGAGTGAAACTAAAAATTCAGAAAAAAAATGTTAAGGTCGAGGTAAAACCGAGATAAGCATGCAATTGAGATGTTCGTTTCTCGGTATATTTGAGACGAGCATTATCTTTAATGGCTTCCTTCTATTGTACATTCTTGCCACCCATCTTTTCTCAAAAAATTTGTTATATGAGGTTTGTCCCCCCCACTACGTTATGCACCCTCCAGTTATAGAGCATGTGCGATTACATAGTTAAACTTTATAATAAAATATGGCACGTGCGTCTGGGTGTTGCAGAAAATATGCACCCACTAAGATAGGGGGGCACAAACGGAGAAAAGATCTGAGGAACAGCTCTGCGAAGATCCGTTCTGCCGTCTGAGAAGAAAGATTATATGGATTTTTGGAGATTTCAATCCAACTAAATTGTTGATGGTTTTGTGCTAACTTCCATATTTTACTGTTTTGTCAACAACCAACAAAAATTTTGCCGTGAAATGCGGTGAAATCATGTAAGCTCACCGGTAGAGTAAGCGGTGATCTTACAAAAATTCACCACAATTCACCGCTAAAATATGTTATTTCACCGCTAAAAAAATATGTTAATTCACCGCTATATTAAGCGGTGACATTACATATTTTAGCGGTGAATTGTGGTGATTTTTTTAAGATCACCGCTAACTCTAGCGGTCAATTTACATAATTTCACCGCATTCACCGCATTTCGCCGCAAAATTATGTACAAAATTTGCGGTGAAAAAAATAACTTTTAGCCGCTTATCTTACATATTTTTCGGATTTCTTCTCGATCAGGGTAATGATCCCGCAATTTTATCCAATCAGAGCTGTCATAACTCCACCAATCCTATTACAATTGAGTTGGATTTAGACGTATTTCAGTACATGAAACATTGATAGCAGCAACTACAGACACAAATAGAGGCATTTTTTCCACCTTGTTTTAATTGAAAGATAAACCCAAGCATTCAGTTGGTCGTTTCTTATAGATAGATTGCCAGGACGAAGTGCGCGACCCAAGCTTGCTCTAATTAGACCATTAAGACCAAAATTAGTTCTGATCGGTCAGAATTGAGCCGCGCGCTGAAGGTGCCATACTGACTTGAGTCTTTTAACTGTTGACAATTAGCAGTATTCATTGATGTGATATATTATTTTCAGAAAAATAGACGTCATTTTATGCATATGGTATTTGGGTTCTTCAGTAAAAAATTCTTATTCCAAGCAATGCAAAATCAGATCGATAGAATTACCGAAACGTAGACTTTTTGCGTGCTCTTTGATGTTCATCAAGTAAAATTGGGAAATGCTCCTCAAAATGTCCCCCGGGGGATATCTATCGGTCCTATTTTCAGGCGATTGTCCGTTTGAACGGGTGAACCTCCTGGTTTTGACCAGGCTGTCTAGACTCTGAAAAGGTTTCTGATCAGACCGTAGTCTCTTGAATGAGCTCTGTTCAGATTATGCAGGCCATACCACACAATTACTCAAACCCTAGACCACGCTATAATCAGACTATTCAGACTCTGGACAGGGCTCCGATCAGACTGCCCAGACCTTTGGTAGAGCCCTGATCAGACTGTACAGACTCTAGATGGGGTTTCTGATCAGACTGTCAAGACCGTTGTAGTGCTGCCAGACTCTGTGGAGTGGTCACAGTTTACCCCCAGTGTGCAAGCCAAGTCTGTCTGATCAGGGCTTGCTTAGGTTGCTAACCTCATCCTGGGTTGGTCGATTATCTATCTATGTTCCATCAATCTGAAGATAGACGGTCTTATCTTTTCCTCAATGGGCTTTTTGAAAATGAAAGTATGGAATGTTACCCGTTCCACTTTGAGGTCTTTTTAAACATTAAACACAGAAAATGGGTGTTATCAACGGTTTTCTGCTAAATTTAAAGCCTCATATTTTAGTCTTCGATTTCATAGGTTTTCATTTAAACGTGAAAGCGCCATTTTTCGTTGTGTTCAAAATTAGGAAGAACAATATGATTTGAGTCCAGATTGATTAAAAGTTTTGCTTTATTAATTTTGAACTGGATATTTTAATATGCTGTCGCATGAATAGGTCTCACCGTAAATAAATTGTTAATGCCTTTCTTTGAAAAAAAACTGATCTTTATCCAACAACGGTTGAAAAAATTTTTGTTTTTTTTTTAAACTGTCGTTCGGTTTAATTTATTCTATTTTGGTTAACATACAATGCGTATAATGGAAAGCTTACTCTTTTTTTCTGATTGGTCAAAAATGTCTCGTTTGTGAAGGGGACATGGAGATTGTAGAAAAGATCCCAAAAAACTAATGGATCTCTTTCCCAGGATAGGATCTGCAACATAAGCCCGTTCTGATTAAAGCCCTCTCTTGTGTAGTAAATAGGGTTTTTTGAGATTCGCATAAATCGCGGAAAGAGGGTCTGAACACCAAAATGCTCTTTTCATTTAAAATATTTCTGGAAATTGCTAAAAACATGCCAGCTGAAAAGAAAAAAACATAGCAGGACAAGTCCTGACGTACAATTCAAAGAATTTTCATTGACTAAACAGAAAAACTAGACCTAGAATGGACTATGAGTGAATTGAGAAACCCATTTTAAAACAATCAGATCAAAAATAAGAAGAAAGAAACAAAAAATCAATGACAAAATGCCGCATGTGAACAAAAATCCACTTGCGAGAAATGAAAATTTAATTCAAACAAAAAACTAGGCCTAGAATGAGCTGTGAATGGATTGGGAAAACTATTTAGAAAAAAATCCGATCCAACAAATCAAAAAAACAGTAAAAATCAGAGTGAAATTGCCGCATGTGAACAAAAAACCACTACCGAGAAACCGAATTTTTGTTCAAACGCCATTTTTGCACTCTACTTTAAAATTAGAGCGAAAAAATTTCACGCCGCATAACCACTCGCTTTTCGCTCCATTTCCTGTTTCGGCGTGACCAAAATCACTACTCAATTTGACTTCAAAGATCATGAAAATGTGTGAACAGATAAAAAAAAGACAGCGCCCCAATACAATTCAGATTCTTTGAATTGTAAAAAACACTTGAAACCAAATTCAGTGAGGAAATATTTTTATCAAGCAATATTTTTGTATTTATCAAGAAACATTTTTTGTTTTATCAAGCACAAAACCATCTAATTTTAGAATCGTAGATCTTATTCTATTTTAATTAAAAATAGACAGAGAATGATATGTCTAGAACGGTAAGATATTTTAGAAACCGGAAAGCTATCTTGTAAGATCTTGCAAGATAGAAAATTATCTTGCCAGTTGGTTGCGTAAGAGCTGTTTAGTTTAGCTCAATTTCTTCGTTTCCCATCCTTCATTCCATAATTGATCATGGAGAGTGTTGCTTCTATTTGTTTAACACACAAACTGATCTAATTTGACAAACTGATCTAAATTGATCTAAAAATTTAAAAAAGTCTGCGTTTCAATAATTTTATGAAAAATAAGT
>NC_134481.1:40678086-40680145 GCF_964194025.1 Convolutriloba macropyga | reverse complement strand
GTAATAAAAATAATAATAATAATAATAATAATAATAATAATAATAATAATAAGAATAATAATAATAATAATAATAATAATAATAATAATAATAATAGTAATAATAATAATAATAATAATAATAATAATAATAATAATAATAATAATAATAATAATAATAATAATAATAATAATAATAATGATAATAATAATAATAATAATAATAATAATAATAATAATAGTAATAATAATAATAATAATAAAAATAATAATAATAATAATAATAATAATAATAATAATAATAATGTTAATAATAATAATAATAATAATAGTAATAATAATAACAATATTAATAATAATAATAGTAATAATAATAATAATAATAATAATAATAATAATAATAATAATAATAATAATAATAATAAATAATAGTAATAAAAATAATAATAATAATAATAATAATAATAATAATAATAATAATAAGAATAATAATAATAATAATAATAATAATAATAATAATAATAATAATAACAAGGAGGATCGTTAATATGCGTACGCACATAATGTTCCGACCCCGCTCATCCACACTCTTGGCTTAATTGGCTACCAAATGAAAGCGAAAACTTTCAAAAACATACATATCATTCAATAAAACCCAAATGGGATACTATAGAGCTATGTTAGAGAGCCGATGGAACCTGTTGTTAATAAGAATACTAGAAAATAGAATAATAAAAATCAAACAACAAACATTAATTACGACCCAACCTCGATGTCTGTTTTAAAAATAACAAAAAATCAAACTCGCATCAGATCAAACCTAAAAACAAATAAGCCATATTTCATTAGAAGAGATTTTGGGCCTGTCCTCGATGCGACTGGGTAACAGGTCGACAAAAAGGGCAAAAAGGTGCAAGTTCAAAAATACGTTTTCATTTTAAAAAACAAAGTATTTCAAAGTGATTAATATCATTAAAAAATAACAGAAAACGCTAAACAGTTAATTTATATCTTCATAGAAAGCAATTGGGAACTGCCAACAAAAGAAAATAAAATAAATCTTTTAAATGTAGAATTATATAATCTCAAACGTTTTGACATCTCTTAGAGTAGTAAGAAAGCCAAGAAACATACGATTGAAACTAAAACCTATATAATTAATAAAATATAGCTCACTGGCAACGCTTTATTACCTATCTTTACAATGACTAAGCTATAAATTGACCGAAAAACAATTTAAAAAATAGAGAAGCTCAAAAATCTAAATATGTTCTCTGAAAACAAATATTTTCAAAAGCCGTAACAGACAAAGAACTTTTAAAAAATGATCAGTTAGGTTGCAACACCTCAGGAAGCCAATTGCGCTGGTTGTTAATGAGACAAAATCACAAGACTACAAATTAAAAACAAATACAGGCAGGAGCCCAAATTTCACAAACAATTATCACAGTGTTCAAGGCACTATAATTCTAGGTTGTTTTTTTGCAAGAACTGTAAAACATCACCTGTTTCTCATCTTAACACCAACGGGTCTTCCTTATGAAAAAACTACGTTGACATCACAACCAAAACAGACCCAAAATTTGAACAGTTCAGAAATATCGAAATTTTTTGACGAAACTAAGTGGTCGAAGCCATCAGTCAAAACATGCAACAAACCAAAAAAATAATCATTGAATCCACAATAGTAGTTGAGACTTCTAATTATTTAGGCTAATTACTTGATGAAAAAATTGAAAGCAAAAAGGAGACAACTGAAAATCATTAAAGTCATTAAAACAAATAGCCATAAACCGAAGTCTTTGAAAAGTTTCAATTATGCGTCCTGGAAATGAAATTAAGACCTATCACTACCAGGTATATGTCGTTCAACAACCAGCAGAAGGACGAACATAGTCAACTCTAAAAAAATTAACTTTTGCACGAGAACTGTGTCTCAGCCAAAAAGCATAAAATATTCAACAAAGAAAATTGACATTTTTAGAAACGCCTTTGCTCAATGCTTGGGCATTTTCCCCAATTATCCTGTCTTTCAATTGGACCTGTCAATAATTCCTTGTCAGAGTGATAATTCAACAAGG
>NC_134481.1:40658086-40673086 GCF_964194025.1 Convolutriloba macropyga | reverse complement strand
TGCCTAATCGTGTGCAGAGGTGAGGGTATGTTTTAAGAATCCATTTTGTAATGTTTTGTAATATTAAATACTTTCTTACCTTCTGATTGTTGTTGGGTCAGTGTTAATCCGAGTCTAGTCAGTACATCTCTGCCCATGAGATTTTGTGATCTTTGTTTTACCACGAGAATATTGCAGTTCCTAGCAGTCCATGATCCGGATTGTAGTTGCGTTTGGAGTTGTCCTAATATAGGAATGTCTTGATTGTTAAAACATTTGAATTTCATCTGTCCATTATATGGTTCTAGTATCATGTGTTTGTTGTTTTGTAATAATTCATTTGTTGTAGTGATGTCTACGAAGCTACGTGGTGATCCGGTGTCTGCTAGCCAGTTGATTTTGTTATTATCCTTGATAGTTGTTTGTATGATGATTTCTCCCTGTTGAGTTGTGCTATTGAGATCGTGGTTTTTTATTTCCTTGAATTCTTTTTCTATGTAGTTTATCTTGTTCCAATCTTCTGTGATGTACATGGTAGGTTCTGGGTCATTTGTTTCGCTTTCTTCTTCCTCTTCCAGTGGTGGTGCTATTTTTTCTTCTTCTTCTTCGTTGATGTTCTTAACGTTTCTTGTTTGTTGGTTTTGTCTTTGAAAATGTCCTCTGTTTTTTGGAATTGGCGGTATTTGTAATCTACGCATTTTGGCAAAGTGTCCTGGTTTTTTGCATATGTTGCATTGTGACATTTTTGCTGGGCAGTTTTTGTTATGATTAGGTTTGAATGATCCTCCGCATCTCCAGCATTGTGGATATTGCTTTGTGTTAGGTGTGGGTAGTATTGCTGGTTATATTTTGCGAACTGACATGTGTGCTACCGTTGTGTTCCAGTTGGAAATGTTTCCTCTAAGTATTTCTTTTGATTTTGTTGTCCACGTTCTCTTGCTAATGCGTAATTTAGTGCTTGTGCAGGTGTTATCATCTCCGAAAGGATTTCCATTTGTATTGCTGTGTTGTTCATTTTGCCTATAAAGAAGTCTTTTAGTAGATCTTGTTCGACTGCTCCAAATGCTGCCTTAGCTCCTAGTTCTCTTAGTCTGCTGTAGAATGTTTCTAATGATTCATGAGGCTCTTGTCTTGCGTTTATGATCTGGAATCTGTCGTATGTCGTGTTTCTGGGTTTAGTGAATGTGATTGATAGTTCGTGTGCAAATTCGTATGCGCTGAATGTATCGATTTTCGTGTGGGGATTGTTTTGATGGTACTGTCTTGTTCCTTCCTGTCCAATTGATAAGTATAAAAGGCTTTTGGTTTTGTATCGGCTTCGTCCCGAGGATATCTGTCAACGTACGGTCCCCTGAATTCTATTGTATACATTCATTCTCACAGTCGATTTTTCTTCTTTGGCTCCTAATTTCTCGTTTTCTTGCTTCTTCTTCTGTTTCGTTTGCTCTTGGGTCTTCTAGGCTGGGCATAGTAGGATAGAACAAGTCAGCTGGGGTTGGTTTTTTCCTCAACAATTTTTCTACCTTTAGATTCTTTTTTGCCATTACGGCTAGTTTGAATGTTGAGAACCATTGTGCCCATTCCTGGTTTGAGTTCGCTCCTGCCTCCCAAAATAACGGAACTCCTATTAGAGATTTTAATGTTGACTGCGCCATGTGGTAAGTGATAAAACGTGTTTACGAATTAATCGTTATTTCCACTTGGAACAAGAGATGCTTTCTTTAACACATGAAAAGGCAATACTGCACTTAATCATTGTTGTGCGTTCACACTTTAGAGTTAGAACAGATAGATACCTTTCACTGCATCGTGAGCACTTTCATCACGTACTGCGATGTTTATTCATGAACATAAAGTTTAACCAAAGTAAATGTAGCTCCGCTATAATCATGAACTATAGTTTATAGGAAATATATATATGAATGTGTATTGTTTATCAGTGTTTATAAATAATACTTTATATGTCTTGGTTACAAGTCTCTTCTCCATTTGGTGATGGGTGCCACGGTACCACAATAATAATAATAATAATAATAATAATAATAATAATAATAATAAAAATAATAATAATAATAATAATAATAATAATAATAATAATAATAATAGTAATAATAATAATAGTAATAATAATAATAATAATAATAATAATAATAATAATAAAAATAATAATAATAATAATGATAATAATAATAATAATAATAATAATAACAATAATAATAATAATAATAATAATAATAATAATAATAATAATAGTAATAATAATAACAATAATAGTAATAATAATAATAATAATAATAATAATAATAATAATAATAATAATAATAATAATAATAATAATAATAATAATAATAATAATATTAATAATAATAATATTAATAATAATAATAATAATAATAATAATAATAATAATAATAATAATTATAATAATAATAATAATAATATAATAATAATAATAATAAAAATAATAATAATAATAGTAATAATAATAAATAACAATAATAAAAATAGAAGTAATAATAACAATAATAACAAAACTAACTGTAGTTTTAATAATAGTGTTAGGAATAAAAAAAACAATTGCGGTTGAAGTTGTGTCGGCGGCTTGGTATCTGCATCCTCTGACACAGGTTATATTTTTTGGGTTGTTTTATAAAATCCATACCAAAAACTCAAATAGTTGGGCAAAATTAATCCAAAATTTTCCTTTTGCAATATTTCAGATCACATGAAATCATTGCTCTGCTGCTCCTTGAAGATTTTTTTTTGATTTTTGAGCAATTTGGTTGAAAAATTGACAATTCAATTGTTCCTTTTTTGTGAACTATGTTACTGACAAACTATACAAACGATCTATTAAAAACTACTATTAACCAAGTTGCCATCTAGAGTCCGCCTTCATATATCTCTTGAAATGAGATTGCCTCTGATTACGTTTAATTATAACCAGCTGCGAATAACTTTTAAATGCACTCCGAAGTTCTTCTTAAAGTTTTTTAACTGACCAGTTTGATAACTTGCACCAAACACTTCTGTTTAAGATTTTTTTGCGTAGAAATGATTGAATGTTTTTTAGTTTTTGTTGTTCACTTTTAGTTTTCTTAAGTATTTATATTTGATGGCGTTCTCAGTGTGAAATTGATGCTCTCTCTCATTGTCAGCAATGCTGAAAAATTTTGATTTGTCCACATAAAGAGGGCTTCTTAGAAAATTTCATTAAAATTTTGCTTTAACGAGAAAAATTTCTATAGCTACTGATCATAATTACTATAACTATAATTCACTGATAACACCTGAAGAATCATTTATAAACAACATGAGGGGGGAAACAGCAACAGCAACCCAACAAGCACACCATAAATTAACCTGAGCAAATGGCTTTTTAAACTCAGCAAAACATTGAAAAACAAACTGACTTGAGCAGTAAATAAATTGTTACTGCGTCTTGTACCTTAAATTTTCCTGGTCAATAAAATGTTTCTGTGCCTTTTATTCAAAAACAATTCTTAAGCACAAAAATAACTTGTTACCCTGTCTCATATCTAAAATTTACTCAGCTGTTTTTCGACTTCAACTTCATTTCAGCTTGTCGTATTTCAACTAGTGGGTGGAAAAGCATAACCCTATTTAAGGTAGACATAAATCTTTGTCTTTGATTTGCTTAATTGCCTGATTGAACTGGTATACATAGAGAGATTTTGTATTGAGTGATCTGCATCGTATCCAGTCCAAAAAAATGGCAGACAGTCGATACTGCAACTGAATTGCAAAAGCAATAATAGAGTGAATATACAGTTACAAACGCGAATTGCAAAAACGCTAAGTTTTGAACCGCTAAAGCGATCTGGGCAGTGTAAAGTTTTTTTCGTCACAAATGATTGGGCAATTGGCCGTTATATCAGTTTGCTTTTTCATTTTTTTGATCTAAGTTTGAAAATTTGATTGTATAGCAACTGCACGCCCAAGTGCCAATTGAAAGTGCACGAACAATTACTACTCGTCGATAGTTGCTAATTTCAAATTTGCCACCGCATAAAATAAGATTTTATTTGGAGTTTTGTCCACCGACATAGAAATTTGCAAATGCTTTGTGGAAAACTAAAAAAGAAACCACGTTTATTTTGAATTTTAAGGGAAAGCAGTTTTCAAGATTTTTTTAACTAAAAAAATTTTTCTTAAAAAGTATTCAAGTTTGATTACAAAGCTATCAAAATTTTGGGATCGTCTTTAAAAAAAATCTAACCAGAAACTGCACTGGAATGCTTTAAAGTCAGTCATTATAAATTATTTTGTCATTCAAATTGAGGTTTTGTGATATTTGCATTGCAATTGTTCCTATTTTTGTGAACTATGTTACTGACAAAACAAACAATCGATCTATTGAAAATAACTATTAACCAAGTTGCTATTTAGAGTCCGCCTTCAGATATCTCTTGGAATCAGCTTGCTTCTGATTACGTTTTATTATAACCAGCTGCGACGGATAAAATCTTTAAATTCTTTCCGAAATTTTTCTTAAAGTTTTTTAATTGACCAGTTTGATAACTTGCACCAAACACATCTGCTTAAGAACTTTTTCATTTGCGTAGAAATTAGTCAATGTTTTTTTAAATTTTTTTTCACTTTTAGTTTTCTACTACTTGATGCTGTCTGTGATTGTCAGCAATGCTCAAAAGTTTGCTTTTATCCACATAAAGAAGGTTTCCTAAAAATTTTGATTACAATTTTGCTTTAACTAGAAAAAGTTTTATGGCGATTGATCACAGTTTCTATAAATCTATAAAACTATAAATCACCGATAACATCTTGAGAATCATTTATAATCATCATGAGGGGGGAAACAGCAACAGCAACCCAACAAGCACACAAACAATTTACCCTGAGCAAATGCTTGTTTTAAACTCAGCAAAACATTGAAAAAAACAAACTGACATGAGCAGTAAATGAACTGTTACTGCGTCTTGTACTTTAAATTTTCCTGATCGTTAAAATGTTTTTGTGCCTTTTATTCAAAAACTGTTCTTGAGCAGAAAATTACCTGTTACTTTGTCCCATATCTGACAAATACTCGAGCTGCATTTCAACTGTTGGAATCTGCAGCTTGTGGTACTTCAACTAGTGGGTGCAAAAGCATAACCCTACTTAAGGTTGACATAAATCTACTTAAGGTATTTGATTTGTTTACTTAACGGATTGAACTGGTATACTTGAACAGATTTCGTATTGAGCGATTGGTATCGGATTCCGTCCCAAAAGATTAGCAGATAGTCAAACTGAAAATGTAATGCAAAAGCATGAACATAGTGGATATACAGTTATAAATGCAGAACAGATTTGGACCCGCTGAAATGAATTGGACAGTGTAAAGCTTATTTTCATCACAAAAGACCGGGAAATCGGCCGTTACATCAGTTTGCTCATTTTTTCCATTTAAGTATGGAAAATTGATTGCATAGCAACTGCACACCGAAGTGCCAGGTGAAAGTGCACGAACAATTGCTTTATGTTGATAGTTGTTAATTTCAAAGTTACGACCACTTAAGATAGCATTCTACATGCATTCTTGTCCACAGACATATAAATTTTGCCAATGAATTGTGGAAAAACTAAAAAAAAACCACTTTCACTTTGAATTGTAAGGTTAAGTTTTTAAGGACTTTGCTAACTTTTTTCAAATACACAGAATAATTTTCTTAAAAATAATTAAACTTTGATTAGACAAGTATCACAAGTTTGGGATTGTCTTCAACAAACACCTAACCAGAAAGTGCACCGGAAATCATTAAAATCAGGCATTGTAAATTATTTTGTCATTGAAAGTGGATTTTTGTGACATTTTTCTGATAGTATTGTGAGCACCAGATGATTGTATTGTATGCGCTGGTTTCAACCGAATTCTTCTGTCCTTGATTGAAAAACAACAACAAGGAGCCTCAAAAATTTGGGTTCGGAGATAAAATTTTGACCGCGCTCATCTAAATTTTTGGCATAACATTTTACCAAATGAGAACCCGATAGAAGGCAGATAGAATAAATAGGATCAAGTTTTTTTTAAAATGTGTATGAACACAAGATCGCCTCCAACGCA
This sequence comes from Convolutriloba macropyga, assembly GCF_964194025.1. Taxonomy (NCBI): domain Eukaryota; kingdom Metazoa; phylum Xenacoelomorpha; order Acoela; family Convolutidae; genus Convolutriloba; species Convolutriloba macropyga. Next base: position 40,667,022 of record NC_134481.1, on the reverse strand, counting down.
AATAACTCAGCGGAGTAACAAATTTCCCCATTAGATTGATGACATCAGCCATTAATCGAAAAGCAAGTCAAGACGAACAACGAAATCAAACAACAACAAGAACAACAAACATTAATTACATCCTAAATTCTATGCCCATTTTTAAAAACTTACTAACAAAGTCAATAGAGCGTCATATAAAACAGAAACTAAACAAATAACTTGTATTTCAGTAGAAAAGATATGGGACTACTCCGTAAAACGCTTGGTAACAATTTGACAAAAAAAGAAAAATAAAACAGCAAGAACAAGATAAAAAATGGCTTATGTTTTTAAAAACAATTAAATTCAACGTAATGAAAACCACTAGATTGCAATTTAAAATTTTCAACAAATCTATGCTCTAAGATCAAATACGGCTCTTTAGCAGACATTTAAGACCTATAGCAGATCAATATTCAATATTTTATTAGGTTTGAAATAGAAGAACCTATTGAGACAGCAAACAAAAGTTCAATTAAAACTTGTCGGAGACATAAAACCAGATTTCGCCCCTCAAAACTTGCTATAATGAGTCTTTTTTGAACGCCAATAATGTGGTATGCGACCCCCTTAAATAAGAATAGGTAGCAAGTACACAAAAAAGAGCAAAAATGGCGAAATTATGTAATAATTTCGTACTTTTCGGAAAGAATTATTTTCAAAGTCAAGAAAGCCATTACCTCTAGAGTGAAGTTATAAATAGGTTTGTTCATCCGTTCAAAAAAACCGCTTGGACCTGTAATTATTCAGAATATGTCTTACTTTTGAAAAAAGAGCGTCAAATATAGACAAAAATCTAAAATTAGTTTACGTTTTTATGCAAAAAAAACCGTGCGAAGCGAGTAATTTGACAGCGAAGTCTTTAAAAGCTCTATACCTTGTCCCCTTGCAATTTTTGTTGACAACATTATTGTCATACGTGACCTGTAATTAACGAGATTAGGTAACAAATAGACAAAAAAAACAAAAATGCGAATTTAAGAAGTGTTTTTTATAACGATTGTTTTCAAAGTCATCAAAAGCATCAGTTATCTACTGAATTCAGAATATAGTCTCATTTATTCTTCCATGAACAGCCCATGAGACTTGTCATTATCCAGGAAGTTTTGTACGAGTGTAAAGACAAATTAAAAACGACAGTTGAAGACAAAGGTAAAACTCATCGCAAAGACATTTATATGTTCAATTGTTCTTTATATTAAATGCCAATAATGTAATATATGAACTGTGATTAATGTGATAATATGAAAAAATGAAAAAATAAGGACAAACGTGAAAAATGGGCCAATGCATGTAAAACAAAAAAAAGTTATGAAAAAACCTTGACTTGACGTGTAAAACCGAAAATATAAAATTTTAATTCTGTAGAAAGGGGAGGAAGAAGAAGTATTTCTTCTTTGCTGACATTAAGTTATCAGTTGATCAAATTAGAAGAAAAATAGAGACCAATTTCAGAAAGCCTTTGTTTTTTTCAACATTAAATATTTTTAAAGTCAAAGCGACCATAGTCTTTCAACTAAACAAACTAGAAATATTCATTTGCAACTGAGAAGGAAACCAATTGGAACTATCAACAGTGAGCTTTGATTTGAATTGCTCTGTTTTTTAATTAAGAAAAAAATAATAGGCTTTGTTTTAAAAAAGACCGACTGACTATAATCCGAATTTTTATGTTCAATTGCCACATTCCAGAATTTGACGAAAACCAACCTGGTTTTTTTTCATTGTCCAATCAGAACACTCAATTGTTTCGAATGTTATAGATTTAAATATTTTTAAAGTTAAAATATCAAAAGACAATGCGGTGTGTTTGATAATCATAGAGTAAAATAAGCAAAAACCTGTAGTTCCAGATTACTCTCAATGGAAGTGGAAACAGGACTAGCTCCCTTTTTAGTGTAAAGAGATCGTTATGTTGTTTTTGTGTGTATACTTTAAGTGCAAATATTAACCAAAGTTGACTAAAGACGCTTTTTTCGGGTAATTTTTAATGAAAAAAGGCTGAGTTTTGAAATATTTAGCCATATTTTTAGCCAAAAAAAAATTAAATCAAAATAGTCAACAATACGTTGTCGTCTCCAAAAATAAAATTAACAGTACTATTGTTAACAATATTTACATATTTAAACAAAAGTGACCACATTTCAGGTAAAAATTCCGGAAAATGTGAATAAAAATAACGCAAATGGCACTAATATTCAAAAAATTTAAACTACGATAACTCAATCGAGAAAACGAAAATCAGAAAAATCTTTATAATTCCTTATTCTACGTTGGACCGGCTTTTTAATGATACAACTCAGAACTCTCTACGATGAATATATAGATGGGTCAAAATTGTCTGTAAAAAAACACCCATTTGAGTATATAGTTCCCCCCTCAAGACGGCTCGTAACAATAACTGCTCATAGTAATAGCTATAGTAATGTCAGTGTTTTAATTGTCTTTCCTTGCTGTTGTAATTTTGATTTTTGATTTATATATTTTAGAGATATCTAAAATAAATTTAAAAAAAACGCTGAATTCCTTTTCAGTGACTGTCTAATTCTTAATTTTTGTTGGATAGAAACAAGGGTGATATCTGAAATAAATCACCATTAAATTTTTCTTTCGTTTGGGTAATTAGATACTGCATCCGTGGGAAAAGGGTGATTTTATTCAAATTTGAACTAAATTGGCCTATTGTCATGCGTTTCCACACACGCTTACAACTCTAATCTTAAAACATGGTTCGTGAAAAACCCCGACGAAATCGAGTATGTCTGCCCAATTTTTCGGACACGGACCACGTAATGTAATACCTCTTCTTGAAATATGGACCTCAACCTGGTTAACAAATCGGCTTTTAACAACAATCGCTATAATCAACAATCGTTTCAATCAATATTTTGAGCACTCACATTACTTATTTGTAAAGCAGTGCTTTACTTTTAGGACTTGTGCGGAGAGTGAAAAGATATGGAACCTTGCAATCTAAGCGGGTCGGTAGAAAATTATTTTGGCCGATTTGTCTCTTGCTATTGGTCTTTTTATCTTTTGTGCTCTATTTTGGCGACGAGAGCGTCATTTTTGTTCCCAAGGAATGGCAACCGTCTTTACTATTTCATTTACGTAAAACAACAGGATTTGGGACGGCACGATTGAGAAGTCGTTTCAAGGGACTGAAAATTCGATCCTTTCCTCAACACGAAATCAAGTTTTCTGAAAAGAGTATTCTTAGTAAGGGTGAAAATTTAACCCCCCGCACAAACCATAAATGGGCTCATCAACGATCAGAGTGTAAAAAATGGAGTGTATCAACCACCGTACTTGGGCTGTCAGATGATGTGAGAACCCAAATGGATTTACCCCCAGACTGGTGCCTGGTTATTGTCGGTGATCAGAAAGGACCTCAAAACTACCCAATCAACGAAGGCAGAAAAGGACGTTTGATATATCTCAGCGTTCAAGACCAGCAACAAATGGCAGCAGAAGGTGTTATTCTGGGTAAAAATCTACCTTGGAGCGACCCTTTTGGAAGGAAAAATTTGGGTTACTTGTTTGCAATTGCCAGTGGTGCTCAACTAATTTGGGATTTTGACTTTGATACTTCTGTGAGTTCAACACCACCAAAAATTATGGAACCTTACCTGGACGATAAATCTTCTGAAACCCTCGTTTTGAAACCAAAAGCCAAAAATAACACAAAGATTTGCGACTTTTTCAATCCCCTGTCTCGGTTGGGTGCTGAGCAGTTGGGTTCCTGGCCTAGAGGTCTACCCCTGGGTAACATATTAGATTCGGATTGTCAAACCGATGCCTACCAATTTGAGAAAACCACAGTAGACCGGAACAGTATAGCTGTTTACCAATTCCTAGCCAGTAATAATCCGGATGTTGATGACCTATATAATCTGAATCATCCTTTGCCATTTAATTTCAACACAGGTCAACACAAACTGCCTCTTCTGGTTACGGGCGATTTGTTTTGGCCCTTCAGCCCGCAAGCCAGTTTGTTCACGTATGACGCTTTTTTAACGTTATTTTTACCGCTGACAGTTTGTGAGGAGTTATCTCACATTTGGAGGTCTTATATCGGCCAGAGGTTACTGAAGGACTGTGGTTACAACATTGTTCTCACACACGGACAGGTTGTAAATCGCAGCGTGAAAAATTTTCAGACTGATTTCGATTGTGAACAAGACTTTTTGTTGAAAAGTCGCGAACTGATAAAATTTATTAAATACCATTTCACATCCAATTGCACTTATTCACTAGAATGCCAATATGAAGCTCTAGTTGTTGGTCTCTATGAGCACGGATATATCGAAATATCGGATGTTTATAATATTCAGATTTGGATCAAATCATTGCAAGAGATTGGTTTAAAGTTTCCTAAGTTGAAACAAAATCAAGCAATCCAGCAACCCGGTTCTGGCAAAGTTCAAAGATATCTCGACCAAAAAAACTGGCCTGATTTGACGTTATTCGTGTCTGCTTTCCCCGCCGGGGAGGGTGAACTTGACAAGGTGTTATTGCGAAGTCTGAAATTTTTCTGGCCCAAATCTAGTTTGCGATTGTTAGTTTTGGTTGATGAGGAGGTTCCTCTTAAAACAAGGGATCCTTTTGTGGGTAGAATAAAAAAATCGATGGAAAAATACGTAAAATCGATTGAAATTAAATTCAACAATATCCCAAGAGCAGTTTACGGTGGTAGAGGCCATGAACGGCAGCAACTTCTTTTACTTTGGGCTGATAATTTCACAGAATCGAAGTATGTCGGATTTTTTGACGATGACACTTTGGTCTCCAATCATGTTTTACTGGAAGACATTTTTGACGAGAGAGGTCGGCCGCATGTCTGGGGCAGGTCCAACAACATTCTGGACGAATTCTGGAAAAATGTTGGGGCTACAACCCGCTGGACTGATAACTCAGATATAGAGGTCATGCGAACGATGAATTATTTCCCTGTGGTTGTGAAAACTTCTCACTTGAAAGTTGTTCGTTCTAATATTTTGAAACATCGTTCTGAGTTCAGAAATTTTGATGATTTCTTTCAACGGGGCTTAATAGAAAAAAGGAGAAGTTTTTGCCAGTTCAACTTAATGTTCCACCATCTCTGGAAACTAAAAAGAGATGAATATAACTGGCATCTTGAAGCAACGTCGCCTGCAGACGGTCATTTTAAGCGAGTAACCGGAGTTACGAATGAAATGACGGTTCCAAAACCGCGATGCGCGATTCACTACAATTACGACCAGCGGAGCAATAATGCAGATTTTATCGAAGATGTTTTCAGGCGAGGTTTTTGCTATTCTCTTACAAAGACAGAGTATGAGTCCAAGGGAAGATATAGCCGGATGTGCGAGAGAGCCGGCTACAGCTGGGATGTTGTTTCCACCTCCACTAATATTGATCAATGGAGTTTTGAGTATTTAGACTGGCGATGGGACAACAGATCAATTGACGCGCATATTGATCGTATGGCCCTGAACCGTGCCAGACTTGACTGGAATGAAGCGGAACTCAAGAAACTTTTTTCATAATGGAAGTATATGCTCCATTTTTGAAACAATTTGCGGATCTATTATGTTTCGGCCCCTCCAGTGTTTTTTATGACCCCCAGTTACAAAATATATGTTGTTATATAGCACGTTACTAAGTAAAATAGCACGTGCGCCTGAGGGCCATAAAAAAATTATGCTCACTAAGCTGGGGGGGGGGGGGGACAGAATAGATCCCAATTTGCATTAGTAATGAAACTATGATGTTGTGCCTATTAATAATGGCCGCAAAGTTGAAATTCCAATTAACTTGATTCTAATTTTGTCTTGGTGCTATCAATATCTTCTGACCTATCAACCAGATAGCTGAGGTTAAATTCTCCCAACCACAAAAATCTTAGTCTAACATCAACTGACCTCAAACTGATGAACTATTTGCATGAAAAGTCATCTATTTCAATCGCCAAAAAGTCACCAAAATATTTTTGAATGTTTTTTTGTTTACTTAAAATGATACCGAAAAGTCCGGTAAATTTTCATAAAGGGCGAAGTATCAAAACATATTTTTTCACACGTAATAAGAGGTAAATGCAAAAAAAAGCCTCTTAATGGATCTTGAAACTTCTTTTTTCTTAAGTTTCATCTGATTTTACGGCTTGTTTTTAAGATGAGCAAAGGTATTGATGGCTGTCTCTCTATCTTTATATCGCTAGCACTTTTTTAAAAACAATTTGATGCTTTGACTCCCACCGATTCTTCTTTCTGTCAATCATTAGTACATGAATCACTCGTTTATGTGTGACACGAATTTTTGGGTCTATTCAGTTTCGGCTTTTCTTACTGTTTGCATCTACAATATATATGTTGTTTAACTCGAGGAAAGGAAAAAAAGTTTGCTCTTGTATAGTTCAAGAATTCACACAAAAATATTTCCATGAGAACGATTCATAGATGTGCTGAATATATTTAGCAACAAAAGGTTCAGGCGCTTTGAAAAGTATATTGCTCTTTTGTTGGCTTTTATCTCGCGGTTAGCTTGTTAAAGCAGCTAAGACGTACTTGAGCCGAGGGTTGTATGAGCGGCCAATGAAATGACTTCTTTTTACAATATTGTTAAACACGTTGCAACCAATAAACTACATCATCACAAACGTCTGTCTGTATAGAAAGCCACCTACAATCAAGAAAAACACGTTGAAAATAATCCTGAAACAGACTATAAAAATTGATTCAATGTTTTGCCATAGACGATAATAGTTTATAACTACTGCTAGGTTGATAACCCAAACAGTCGGAAAGTTAAAAATTGTTGCACAATTTTTAACTTTCCGACTATCAACACTATCATTGTTTAACACTATCATTGTCGGCTTCCAATTTTTTTTCAAAACAATTAATACGTCTAAAGTAAATGAAAGCAATTAGAGTGAAACATTAAGATTCAAATTTTGATCACTATTTTTTTGCTGAGTCGACCAAGGCCTTGTTTTTTTTATAGTAGTTCGATGCTGCAACTCTACAAAGCAACAATATCAATTTTCAGAAATTTTCTGTCTTCTGTATTCTTTTTTTTTGTAGTACATATTTAGTAGAATGTCGACTTCTGCGAACGAACAAACTAAACTTAGGATCTTTGTTGATTAAGAACATGACTGTAAGTAGTATGTGATTTCTTTTAATTTCTTCCTCACAATCAAACTCCCCAATGCTAGCCTTCGATCTCATTGTTTTGATTTTCATTTATTGTTTTTCTATATTTGTCCAAATTAAATTATATTAATCAATAGGTGCTCGAATATTTTTGTTGTAATATTAGATGATAAAACACAAGAAACAAAATGACAGCTATCACAGTTCACCTATTTTTCGAAAACTATTCGGCTTCTCCAAAAGTATGTTGCCCCATTTTTCTCAAAACCCGACTGTTGGGTGTCCAAAACGTTTTCTCTCAGCGAAAAACCATTTCGAAGTTTTAGTTCTCAAAAACAGGTTCTAGAGGCAAAAACAGCATAATGTTCTAGAGGAGAATTGAAAAAAAAACAAATATTGTTTTAATTTATCATATACTTGGACCTGGCCAAACACAATTAAAACTAACTGATTAATATGGAGCATCAAAAGACTCAAAATCAATGGAAGACATTTTCAAATTCGGACCAAATTTAAATATTTAAAAAACTTTTGCTTTTTAACAGTTTTCTACTGGTGATTTTTTCACCTATTCTAACACAACTTATTCTAATAAAAACAAGTAAATTTCTTTGTCCCGTGTGGTCTCACTTGCCTAAACATCACACCAAATTATTTGTGAAGGCTAGCAGAGCTCAAGAACTTAAAAGAAGAACTTGAAAACATACATAGTTGAATACTTTTTACGCATTCAAAATTGTTGGATCTCAAACATTAGCCAAGAACAGTTTATTTGCCAGTTAAGTAGATAAGTAACAGCAATTTTTCACCACAATGAGCGCCAAAACGACGTGCGAGCCTATAATAAAACCAAACCGGTTATCGTATTGGTATGGAACACAGAAGCATAATTTTGAAAATTTCGTTTTTTCTACTCTTGATATATCCATAAAATTAAATTAGAATAATTGAACACATTCTCACTTCTATTAAACATAGAAATCAATTTTGAAAGAAACGGAAATGCTTTCACAGGCACGCACAAAACCTGTCTTTTGAAGGAAATGAAATATTGAATTTACCCACTCCCTTGGCTTAGCAAAAGTTCCGAACCAATTTAACAGAGAAAGAACATTAACTTTTTAAATTAGTTACACCTGCTGGAGAGAATTAAATGATTTTGAATGTATTATCATCCGTTCTCACCTCTTCTCTTTTTTCTACATTAAATTAGGGTCTGAACACAACAAAAAACTTTTTATGTTGTCTGTTCAATATTTATGGACACAGACCAGACACTAAATCTCTCTAGTCTAGACTGAAAGTGCAGTTTTCTGATATTTTTACAATAATGTTGTTTGAATCTTACATGCTAGTCCAAAAAACCTTGAAACAAAGATAGTTTCCTGATTAGTATTTTTAAAGATGTAACAAACATTATGCGAAATAAAGATTCTTCTGCATCCGTGTTTGAGAGGTCTTCATAGTATTAAACAATTTTATAGCTTATCCTACTGACAGAGATTTTAACAGACAGATACTAAACCCATTAAACGTGCCATGCTGAATTGTTTTCTTCCTTCTCAAAAGTGCCTGTATTTTTGATTAGAACTATTATTCAAATTTTTCTATTGCTTATTATTGCTCGAGCAAAGTCAATTTACATGGTTAATTGTTTTTGGTTTTACGAAGTTTGTCACGATGTACTAATTTTCTCATAAAATAAACGCAGTTTCTGCTGTAGAGGATATATATATATATATATATATATATATATATAATATATATATATATATATAT